>NC_135176.1:24367285-24484785 GCF_041146795.1 Maylandia zebra | reverse complement strand
ATCAGATGCCTTACAAATATCATTTATATAAATAATAAATAATTTTGGACCCAGTACAGAGCCTTGTGGAACACCACAAGCAATGTCCAAGCATGATGAGGAATGGACACCCAGCTTCACAAATTGTTTCCGGTCACTTAAATAATTTTTCACCCATTGCAGTACAACCCCCCTAATCCCATACCGTTCCAGTTTATTAATTAATATGTCATGATTGATTGTGTCGAATGCTTTCTTGAGATCCAGAAATACTCCAGCTGCATACTGTTTCTGATCTATAGCATTCGTAATCTCCTCAATTGATTCGATTAATGCCAGAGATGTTGATCTTTTTGATCTGAATCCATATTGACTGTCAGAGAGTAATTTATATTTATCTAAGAATTTGTCTAATCGTTTATTAAACAGGTTTTCTAGGATTTTGGAGAATTGTGGTAGTAAAGAAACAGGCCTGTAATTTGTGAAGTGGCGTCTATCCCCGGTTTTATACAGCGGCACAAATTTAGCTATTTTCATTTTGTTTGGCACTCTTCCCGTCTGAAATGATAAGTTGCAAATATATGTTAGAGGTCCTACAATTCCTTCAATGACCTTCTTGACGATTTTCATGTCAATATCATTACAATTAGTAGATGTTTTATATATATATATATATATATATTTTTTTTTTCTTTTAAATGACATCAGAAACAGCAGTATGCGACATTACGTGATGGCAGAGCTTCAGTTCATCCTTTGTCATTTTTTTTTTTTTTTTTTTTTTAATAAATAGGACAGGGGGAATGAATGAGAGAAAGAGGGGGAGAGAAAGAAAGAAAACCAAAGGGGAGAAGAGACGGTGAGAAGGGGGGGGAAGAGAGAGAAAAAAAAAAAGAACTCCTGGGTCACCTGTATGGAGAAAAAAAAAACAAACAAACAAAAAAAACAAACAGAGGAGACAGCAAACAACAAAGAGTAACATAATAATAGAGAAAACAAAGCACCATCACAATAAACTAGCTAGTCATAGATATCAATATTTACTAAATAATAAACGATATTGTGCAGCACGCAAGATAGACAGCGCACAGTGTGCTTTGAGGCAGCAGCCAAGAAAGCTTTAGTCCGCGTCTGTGAATACACATGTGTGCATACCTGTGTGGATCAGCATGCTTGCATTCCAAAGGTTTCTCCATGTAATGATCTGCTAGGGAGTGTGGGGGGGCCACAGCCCCGTCCTCCAGGGTGTGAAGCGGGTATGGAGGAGATCAAAACTCCAGACATCCAGAGGCCCCCAGAACACAAGAGACCATGGAAGACCAACAGAGGGGCAGCCGCGCCACTGTTCCAGTAAGAGCCGAGGAGAGTCCCAGATGAGGGCTCGCCCAGCAGCCGCGGAGCAGAAGTCAGGGGGAGTTGCAGTGACGCGCCCGTGAGCTCCGCCGGCCCCCAGCTGCGCCTGAGTGACCGAGCCCCAGGCCGAGAGGCCGGGGGCACCCCACCTCCAAAGGGGCCCGAGCGAGCCCCAGGCCCCAGGCCCCGACAAGCGGCCGCCAAGGAGTGAGCCGGTGTGTACCCGGACGCCCACCCCCAGACACAAAGAACCACCAACACACCGACACCTGAGGGAGTCCGCCACCGGCAGGGGAAGTGGTGGTGGGTGGAGATAGGCCTCCAAACCTTGGAGGGCCTGAGGTGTCCCCAGAGAGGTGGCGTCTGATACCCGACCTGACATATAGACACAGACATACAGGCACACACAGACACAAACATCCATTCCCACCCTCATGCTCTCATATGCACTCACTCCACACTCAACCAACGTGGAGACAGACATAAAGAGACGCTGTACACACAATCACACTCCCCAAGCGTACTCTACAAACCGGGTCTAGGTACCCTTGCCCCTGGAGGGGGGAATTGCACCCAGACCCAGGTGGTGTTACCCTTTTCCCTGCGGTGGGGAGAGGCAGACCACCCCGACTCCGCAGCAGCAGGGAGGCCCCACACCCCAGACTGCAGTCGGACGGCCAACTCCTCCTACTAGCCCTCCCGCTCCAGCAGGCCGCAGAGAATGGGGGTGGGAGAAGACTCCAAACCTCCCTCCACCCGCTCATTGTAGTGTTGATGCATATGTGTTCTAAGGTGCAATTAAAACCCAGGAGGGCATGGAGCTACCTGCCAAGGAGCAGCAGGTAAGCGCATAGTCCCTCCTGCTAGCCCTCAATGACTAAGTGTATTTAAAATTGAGAGGTGGGCAACGACGTTTTATGATGTTTTATATTTACACATGTGTACAATGTCAATTATTTCTTTTTCCTCCACTGATGTGAGGAACATTGAGTTAGGGTTCCTATCAATCAGGTTTTCACTACATTCTACTGATGGCAGTGACTCAGGAATTTGTTCTGCCAGTTTTGGTCCAATATTTACAAAATAATGATTAAAGCTGTTGACCTTATCAGCAGTGTTTTCCATAATATTGCCATTATCGATAAAGTATTGTGGATAACTTTGTTGTCCAGAATTATTTTTAATGATACCGTTTAAAACATCCCATATTCCTTTCATATTATGTTTATTGTTGTTCAATATTTTACTATAATACTCCTTTCTACATACACGTATAATATTGGTCAACTTATTTTTGTATTTTTTATATTTATTTTCAGCATCTTTTGTTCTTTGTTTTAGGTATTCCCTATAGAGTGTATTTTTCTTTTTACATGCATTTTGTAAACCCTTAGTGAGCCATGGTCTATCTGAATATTTGTGCTTTCTGTTGTATTTTATTGTTGGACAGTTTTTATCGTACAACTCCATGAATATTCTTAAAAATATGCCATATGCAATATCAATATCAGCTTCTTTGTACACATTGTCCCAGTCCTGATTTAATAGATCGTTCTTAAATGCAGTCATAGTTTCTTCCGTCCTTACACGTCTGTATCTCAGTTGTTCTTCATGATGATTTTTCTTATAATTAGTGTCATAAACTGCAAAAACTGGTGATCACTGATGTCATTAATTAATATTCCGCTCACAATGTTGTTTTCCATATTGTTAGTGAAAATATTGTCAAGTAAGGTGGCACAATGTGGTGTAATTCTGCTAGGCCTGGTTATTTTAGGATGTAAACTCAAACTGTACATAGTGTTTAGGAATTCGTCGCTCATTTTATGCTTTTTTGGATTCAACAGGTCAATATTAAAATCACCACAGATAAACATAACTTTTTGATTTGTTTTAGAGAATATTTCCTCTATGAAGTCATTAAATACTTGAATACTAGAGCCAGGTGTTCTATATATACAGCTAATTATTACATTTTTTTCTTTTTCCTTATAAATTTCAATTGTTATACATTCTAGTAAATTATCAATTACAGTTGTCATACTTTCTACCACCTTGTAGTTTAGGTTTTTATCCACATACACAGCTACTCCCCCTCCACTCTTGTTCCTTCTATTTACAAAATTCACTTCATATCCCTCCTGTCCAAAGTCCATTCCTTTCTCCGCATTGATCCATGTTTCAGAAATGGCAATAATTCCAAATGGATTTGTCAACTCATTTAGATATTCCTTTATATTGTTGAAGTTGGCATACAGACTTCTGCTATTAAAATGGATTATTGATAATTTATTTTCCGTGTTGATGGTGTGCTTAAACTGTTCATCAGTGAAGTAGCAGCAGTTACAGCTGATGTTGTAGAAGAAATTATTTTCCGGGTCTATATCCTTTTCTAAGTCTAGAACATTATGGTCTGTGTATCGAAATGTTCTCAGTTCCAGATTATCATAAAGAGAATTCCAATGAGTTATGTTGATATTGTTGCCGGATGCAGATGAAGTTCTTTTGGACTGTGCCATGTGTTGTGTTGTGTGTCACGTCACATGTGTATTCATACCTCCAGAGTAAGTTGACCTCAGTATTTGTCCAGCTCTTCCATATTTCTGATGACCAACACTTTGGCTTGTTCCGGTGTTCCATTGAGTTTAATGAATACTTTGCAGTTGGTGGTCCATGTATTTTGAATTTTTCCCTGTTTCTTCAAGTAACGTGCTTTCCTGGCAATGTCCGCATTTCTTTTTATCAGATGTTCGTTCATGAAGACATCGGATCCTTTCAGTTTCTTTCCTTGTTTTAACAGTGCTGTTTTCTGTTTGCAAATCTCACAATGATGGCTGGTTTGTCACTGTCATTTTTTCGGGGGAGAGGGTGGCAAGCCTCAATGTTGTTATATTCCACTTCCACACCTTTGGACCGTAGAAAGGTAACCACTTGATGCTCCGTGGAGTTGACATCTTCCTCTCCTGGCCCTCCTACATTGTCAGTGGCGACCGCCCGGGCGTATGACCGGGGTTTGATGCGAAGCCCCGTGATGATAACATCGTTCATCCGGGTGTACTGCTCCAAATCCGCCACTCTGTTCTCCAGGTACGCCAGCCGCCGATCCTTCTCGGCGTTCTGGATGCGGAGAGCCTTAACTTCCTCGACCAGGTCCAGGATGGCTTTCTGCTGCAGTTTGACAGTAGAAATCTCCTCTGTCATAAACTCCAGCGACTTCTTAATATCGTCTCCTTCCTCGGCTGACAGAACTTTTTTCGGGCCCATGCTGAGAGACGCTCTTGTAGCTTTGCCGTGACGACCGGCTAGCTAGTTGATGCTAGCGTCCTTCCTCTCACTCACCGCTACGGTTCAAAAACATCAACTTATGAGTTTTCGAGAGGTCGCAAATGACGAGCCACCACAGGTTTAGTGCGCTGATCTTCAAAAAAGTCTCGAAAGTTAGAAAGACGTCAAATAGGTGTTGTAAAAATGCTTTATATCTTTCTAGTGCCGAGAGCTCGAAAAAACACTCCTCTTCACGCCACCATGTTTGGCGATCATTAAGTTAATTTAAAAAAATAAACAAAAAAGGTTTATGTAATTTATGTATTTATTTGGTTTTACTGTCATGTTCATGATGTCAGTACAAGCAAGTGAAAATAGTAACCCACGCATCCATCCATCCATCTTCTGCCACATATCCAGGTTCAGCCTCTCTCTCACCCTGGCCACCTCCCAGCTTATCCAAGGGGAAACAGAGATATAATCCCTGGAGTGAGTCCTGGGTCTGCCCTGGGGCCTCCTCGCAGTAGGACATCCCTGGAATACCGATTGAGTCCACGAGGCATCCTTGTCATCCTTGTCAAACTACCGTAAAAGGCTCCTTTCGATGTGGAGGAGCAGCGGCTCTCCAAATCCCTCTCAAATGGCCGAGCTCATGACCCTGTCTCTAAGGGAGAACTCACCCACCCTACAAAGGAAACTCTACCGCTTCTATTCGTGATTTTGTTCTTTTGGTCACCTAGAGCTCATGAACACAGGTGAGGGTGGACAACGTAGACTGACAGATACATCAACAGTTTCACTTTTATGCTCACCTTTCTCTTCACCACAACAGATCATACAGCCACCCCAATCCATCCGACAGTCTCACACTCCACTCTCCCCACACTTGTGAACAAGAACCTGAGATACTTAAACTCTTCCACTTTGGGTAGTAAGTCAATATTCTGTCCATAAAAAGTATGAACAGAATCAATGACAGGGAACCCCTGAAGGAGTCCAAAACCCACCAGAAAAAAAAGATCAGACTTTCTGCAAACCAATACAAACCAAGCTCTACATGGACATAATGGGGTGTAGCATTGGGCCAGACATCCCATACTCCCAAAGGACCCCCTCTTCTCCAAGTCCACCAAACTCCCACTCACTCTCAATTATACTTGAGAGGATGAAGAGTTGGTCCAGTGTTTCACAAGAGTCACCCTGAATTCCTCAAGTTTCTGAATGTTATTGGGCTATCCTGGCTAACACGTGTCTGCAATGTCGTGGGGAGTCTGGGGCAGTGCCTATGGATTGGCAAACGGGTGACAGTTCCCCTGTGGAGGATGTGTTCCAGCTACAGGGAGATCACACTCCTTAGGAAATGCCAGGGTAACCTCAGATTCAAGAGGAACAATGCGGTTTTCTTCCTGGTTGTGGAAAAATAGTCATCAGTTTTAAAAAATCACAAAGTAAACTGATCTCTATTCTTGCTCTTGGAATAGTATTCTATCCTGTAAAGGTTGTCTGTTTCCATTATTTCTCTAAAACACTGCTTTGGCCGACCTGTATGATGTAGAAGATTTCAGAAGACTGGACTACAACTATTATGGGCTTGATAAAGCAAATTAGCACATCTGGAAAATCCATTTGGTTGACTGAAGGAGTTAAAAACACTACTTTAATATTTGTTTACAACTTTTATTCTATCTGTAAATATTCTGTCATACTGCCAACAAAACACTGGAGCCAAAAGAAGACCAGTTAACAGATTTTGTTGCAAATAAACAGGTTATCACACCCAAAGCTTGGGAACCAAGAAATGCAACAGGTCAGAAATTTTTGGAGCTGGGATTCTGCCAGAGAGGAGAGGCTAGTCAGAGCAAGGCTAATATCTGGACAAACAAAGTGATTAATAATTCTTTAAAATTGTTTGACGTAAGTTCTTACTTGATTCTGTCTTCTTGGCAAACAGGCCAAGAGGAAACCAGAGGGTGAGCAGTGGAGGTTGTACTGACCTGGAAGTCCAGGTCCAGGTCCAGGAATTGGTTTTTCCTTTGTGGATTTAAATTAAATTAAACTAAATTCAAGTTCATGCATATGGTGTCAAATTACAACAAGTGCAGCCTCAAGGAAAAAGTCAATCAGATGACCTGCTATGAGTTATTTTATCATAGTTCTGTGGTTCTGGAAGCGATCTTTTATATACAGTACACTGTAGTTTAACTTAATTATTCACAGACTTGATCGGCTGTTTTGATTAGTTGTAGTTTAATATTTTCTTCTGTTCCTGTGCCCTGTACATTTATGGAGATTGAGTGCACTAACAAAGCCCATAATGCAGTGATAATATTATCTGGCATCAGTAATCAAACATTGCTCAGCTGTGTTTCTAAGTCACATGGGTGTGAGGCAAACAAACTGCCTGCAAGTCTGTCAGATTTCACCACCCTGTGCCGATGTGCTGCTGCATCATTAACTGAGGTGATCATAGTCTTTTGCTTTTTCGGTCTATTAAAGTGATCTGTGCACATGTGTGCCTATAGGAGAAGTAGCTATTTCACATACATCTGCATCTTTAAAACTAGATTTGACTTCAGTTATTTAGCTCGGAAGAAAAAAGAACCATCTGCTAGATGACAAATGAGGTTCAGGTGCATACGATTCTGTCCTGCTCCTCCTTAATTATGATATTACGCTGCAGAAAGCACTTTTAGGCCAGCTCCTGTCTTTTATACTGTATTTGAGCAGAACATGCATATTATTCTTGTTCTAAAAAGTTCTCTGTATGGGTAAGGCACACAGAAAGAAAGCTGATAAAGCATTTTATACTCTTATCATGTCTACAATAGTGGAGCAGTAGCTGCAGAACTACTGTACCTAACCTTTGAGTGAGGTATAAAGGACTTGGCCCATAGGCGTGGCAAGGATAATGAAATGTTGTGTAGGGTCATATGTGTGTTTTTCTGCATAACTATTTAAAATATTACACACCTAGAAACCACATATTTTAGATTTTTTTTTAAAAGCACGGAAGTGACAAAGAAATAAGAATGACTGTAAAATAAATAAAAAAACAAACCCTGACTGTTAGGAATTCACTGTGAATTCATCAGAGTAGTACAGAGTAATCAGTACATTTATATTTTGATGTTAAAGTGACACTTTATGTAATACATGAATCACATTTTAGCCAAACATTTGGTCATTTTAACCATTAAAACACAGTTGTTTAGAGGTTTACGTACTCTCATGGGCATGAATGTCATGGTAATTCAGCATCCATCTTTAATGACTTTAGTGAGTCATTAAAGATGGATGTACAAGCCTGAATTTATTTTGGATTTTCTCTAATGCCTACAGACTCAAATATACAAATATACAAATATATATCTATATACATACACAGTTAAATCTTTAACTTGACGACGCAAAGGACTGTGAACTTCTTATTAGTGATCTTGCTTGACTACAATTAGTAGTTTTTCTTTGCCAAGCATAAACATGATGATAGTCCACATGGAGAAGCCAAAGGCCTTCTGGAGAAAGGTTTTATAAGCAGATGAGATAAAGAGCTATTTGGCCACAGTGACAAGAGGTATGTTTGTAGGAGTAAATGTTCATACCTGAAAACACTGTACCAGCTATTAAGCATGGTGGTGGTAGTGTCATGCTCAGGGGCTGTTTTACTGCCAGTGTTACTTGCACATTGCACATAATAGATGAAATAGTGAAAGCCACTTCAAATCAACAACTAGATGTATGAAACTTGGACACACTTGGGTGTTCATGCAGGATGATTATCCCAAACACACATTATAACTGGTTTTGGACTGGATGTAGCAGGCTAACATTAAGCTTCTGGAAGGAGCAGATTATCTGCCATTCGAAAAGTTGCTGGTTCAGTTCACCAACTTTCCCCAAGTATCCTTGGGCAAGATACTGACCCATTCATCGGCTTATGAATGTGTGTGTAAATGTAAGATAGAAAACATATACAGTGGGGCAAAAAAGTATTTAGTCAAATCAAATCAAATCACTTTTATTGTCACATCACATGTGCAGGTACATTGGTACAGCACATGTGAGTGAAATTCTTGTGTGCGAGCTTCACAAGCAACAGAGTTGTGCAAAATACAATAATGTAAACAAGGAAAATACAAGAATGGCTACATCTGAAACTAATAAATATATGTACAATATATAATAGTATATGCATTTCTGGATGTGTATACTAAATATTTTTTTACGTGTGTGTGTGTGTGTGTGTGTGTGTGTGTGTGTACACATATTTTACAAATTAAATAGAGTAAACAATAAATAAAATATATAAAATAAAATATACAGAGTGAGACATGTGCAAAACAGTGGCGTTACTGTACAGTATGGAGTGCATAATGTTAAAGTTCCAGTAGTGAAGCTGAGGTGTCTATGAAGTGTTCAGCAGTCTGATGGCCTGATGGAAGAAGCTGTCTCTCAGTCTGCTGGTACGGGACCGGATGCTGCAGAACCTCCTTCCTGATGGAAGCAGTCTGAACAGTTTATGGCTGGGGTGACTGGAGTCCTTGATGATCCTCCCCGCTTTCCTCAGGCACCGCTTCCTGTAGATGTCTTGGAGGGAGGGAAGCTCACCTCCAATTATTCGTTCAGAGCACCGCACTACTCGCTGGAGAGCTTTGCAGTTGTAGGCGGTGCTGTTGCCAGCGATAGTCAGCGATAGTCAGCCACCGATTGTGCAAGTTCCCCCACTTAAAATGATGACAGAGGTCAGTAATTTGCACCAGAGGTACACTTCAACTGTGAGAGACAGAATGTGAAAAAAAAATCCATGAATCCACATGGTAGGATTTGTAAAGAATTTATTCGTAAATTAGGGTGGAAAATAAGTATTTGGTCACCTCAAACAAGGAAAATCTCTGGCTCTCACAGACCTGTAACGTCTTCTGTAAGAAGCTTTTCTGTCCCCCACTCGTTACCTGTATGAATGGCACCTGTTTGAACTCATCATCTGTATAAAAGACACCTGTCCACAGCCTCAAACAGTCAGACTCCAAACTCCGCCATGGCCAAGACCAAAGAGCTTTGGAAGGACACCAGGAAAAGTATTGTAGACCTGCACCAGACTGGGAAGAGTGAATCTACAATAGGCAAGCAGCTTGGTGTGAAAAAATCAACTGTGGGAGCAATCATCAGAAAATGGAAGACATACAAGACCACTGATAATCTCCCTCGATCTGGGGCTCCACGCAAGATCTCATCCCGTGGGGTCAAAATGATCATGAGAACGGTGAGCAAAGATCCCAGAACCACACGGGGGGACCTGGTGAATGACCTGCAGAGAGCTGGGACCAAAGTAACAAAGGTCACCATCAGTAACACACTACAACGGCAGGGAATCAAATCCCGCAGTGCCAGACGTGTTCCACTGCTGAAGCCAGTGCATGTCCAGGCCCGTCTGAAGTTTGCCAGAGAGCACATGGATGATACAGCAGAGGATTGGGAGAATGTCATGTGGTCAGATGAAACCAAAGTAGAACTTTTTGGTATAAACTCAACTCGTCGTGTTTGGAGGAAGAAGAATACTGAGTTGCATCCCAAGAACACCATACCTACTGTGAAGCATGGGGGTGGAAACATCATGCTATGGGGCTGTTTTTCTGCCAAGGGGACAGGACGACTGATCCGTGTTAAGGACAGAATGAATGGGGCCATGTATCGTGAGATTTTGAGCCAAAACCTCCTTCCATCAGTGAGAACTTTGAAGATGAAACGAGGCTGGGTCTTCCAACATGACAATGATCCAAAACACACCGCCCGGGCAACAAAGGAGTGGCTCCGTAAGAAGCATTTGAAAGTCCCGGAGTGGCCTAGCCAGTCTCCAGACCTCAACCCCATAGAAAATCTGTGGCGGGAGTTGAAAGTCCGTGTTGCTCGGCGACAGCCCCAAAACATCACTGCTCTCGAGAAGATCTGCATGGAGGAATGGGCCAAAATACCAGCTACTGTGTGTGCAAACCTGGTAAAGACCTATAGTAAACGTTTGACCTCTGTTATTGCCAACAAAGGTTATGTTACAAAGTATTGAGTTGTATTTTTGTTATTGACCAAATACTTATTTTCCACCCTGATTTACTAATAAATTCTTTACAAATCTATTTTTTCACATTCTGTCTCTCACAGTTGAAGTGTACCTCTGGTGCAAATTACTGACCTCTGTCATCATTTTAGGTGGGGGAACTTGCACAATCGGTGGCTGACTAAATACTTTTTTGCCCCACTGTAGATGTAGAAAAAAGTGCATGTAAGAATGAGTAAATGAGACATATTGTAAAGTGCATGTTGTTCATGTAAAGTGCTATATAAGAACCAGTCCAAGTAAAAGTGGATATCGAGCTGCTTCAAAGATCTGAGAAATATCAAAATGGTCAAAAATTTGATCTGAATATAATATTAAACTATGTAAGCCCTGGCAATTCTGACTCTGTTAAGCTAAGCTAATTAACATCTGCCAGAACAAAATTAAAGATGTTCGTCTAATACACTATGAGCAATGCAACCCAGTCGAGCGTGCCAACAACATTGTTGTCAGTGCCTTTTATTTAATTGTATATGTCTGCAAAAAATGGGTTCATATGACCAGTGTTGGTCAAGTTAGTTAGTAATTAGTTACTAATTACTGATTACTTCTCCAAGAAAGTAATCCCATTATTTTACTCATAACTTATTTTCAAAAGTAATTAGTTACTTTATTACTTAGTTACGTTTTAAAAACATGTACAACCTGAATCCCTAATAAAGCAATAGACCTTTCAGCCCAATTCTATTTTTTCTGCATAATCCGTCATATAAAATTGAATTAAATGAAAAAGTCTCTCTTAAAAACTTGTTTTATTAGTTTTAATCTTTTAACTTTATGCATCAAGCAAAAATTTAATTATATGCAACAGTCTTTGACTTGAAGAAATTTATTTAACATTCAAATCTATTTTCTGCATATTCCAACATATAAAATAAAAAAAAAATTGTGTTTACACTCACTCTTTCAAATAAATGCAAGTAAAACGCAGCAAAAAATAAATAAAATCAAAGACTCAGCACCACTAAGTCCTGCCATTCTTAAATCTATTTTCTGTTTTTTTCCCCATGCAGAGTGCACAGTTTTTGTCACTTTTTACGGAATCAAACTCAAAGTAATGTCAGTACTTCCACACTTTAAACACTCCACGGTCATACTCTCTCCCGCACTCCATATTATCCATCGTTACTGCCCAATCTCTGCTTATAACTGGTTGGCGCTTCATTCAAGCCACTGTGTTGCTAAAAAATTATCTATGGGCAGGATCATGAAGCAACATACTGAGGGGTATCTTTTTGCATTTTCTGACCTCACTTACCCTAACATCAGAAACTGGAATAAGTTAATCCAAAATGTAGCATCCTAGCTACAAGTACATTTACATGAAAGGAGTGCAGTTGGCTGCATGTGAACAATCACAGACATGGATAATCTGTGAGCATCAGAGCTGCTAAAAGCACTGAGGTACTTTTAAAAGTGCTGTATGAGTACCTGTGTGCCTTTAGCACTTTGATTAGTCAGACTGTAAAAGATGTGCAATAAAATCAAAATCAATAAAATCGAGGTAACAGAGTATCAGTGCTCTATCGTTAAGACAAAGAAGACATTCTATTAAACTAATGTTTAGATGTGCATGAAACAGTTTTAATTATAGTGCTTGTCAAACAGTAAAGTTGTGGTGAAATTATTTTTGAGTCTTTATTTCTTGAGATGCTCATTGGGGAAATTCAAAGACTTTACACTGTCTTACTCTCTGCACACCTGCAAACACAGGTCAGTGGGATCTTCCAAGAATAGTGGTGCTATTGAACTGACGAGTCAGTCGGAGGTGATTTCACATTTGTTGATCTCTCATCTCAAATATAACCAGTGAACTAGAGTTTCTAGCACAGGTTGCCATGGCAAAAGTACCCCAGTGAGAAGTCTTTAACAATGGAAACCCCAGTTTAACCCTGAAGTTACCTGGATAATCCCTCTGTGTAGCGGGATTATCCAGGTAACTTAGCTCAGCTTTGATTTGCTGTGTGTGAGAAAGTCCAGTGACAAGGGTCAGGGCTCACTCTGTAGTGTGCTACAACTGCTTCCATTGACAAGACAAAAAAGTGCATAAGCTTGTTAGCTCAGGCTGTAGCTCAGGCGTTAGAGGTCATCTGCTAATCGGAAGGTTGGTGGTTCGATTCCTGGCTTCCCCTGGTCTGCATGCCAAATATGCTTGGGCAAGATACTAACCCCAAATTGCTCTTCGATGCATCCATCTGAGTATGTATGTGTGTGTGAATGTTACTTAGAAAAATGTGCTTGTGTGAATGGGTGAATGCACAA
This sequence comes from Maylandia zebra, assembly GCF_041146795.1. Classification (NCBI taxonomy): domain Eukaryota; kingdom Metazoa; phylum Chordata; class Actinopteri; order Cichliformes; family Cichlidae; genus Maylandia; species Maylandia zebra. Next base: position 24,471,815 of record NC_135176.1, on the reverse strand, counting down.
GTTGTGTAAAGCGATTTGAGTGCTCAGAGGAGTAGAAAAGCGCTATATAAGAACGAGACCATTTAATCACACAGTCTGTGCATTTTAGAATAGAATAAACCTTTATTATCCCATGGATGAGAAATTTGGGTGTTACACAGCTCTTATAGCAAGTGGAATATAAAATATAAAAGGAAGACACAAAGTGGTCATATATACATAACCAACTTCGTATATACAGGTAACACTATACAGAAATATGTATAGAAAAATTGTACGTAGATATGTATAAAATAAAATTTAACTGCAAAGCCCTATGTTGTATCTTGGTCACTCTTGGCCAGCCACATATGAAGCCTCTTATCAGTAATCTTATTGGTTTACAATTTAGTAGCTATAACTCGCTCTTTCAACTTGCTAATACCTTTAATAACCCTTCGTCTTTTTCTCCTCACCTCCACCCTTGTTTGGCTATACTAAGTATTTACAAGTGCTCTTGCGCTGCATTACTTACTGCAAAGCACCCTGGACCTCGACCAAGAGCAACAAACACAAACTATCTTTCATGTCAGCAGGCTCTGGTATCTTTTTTCCTTCTTTTTAAGCCCACCCCTCTGGTGAAACCATTGTTTGTTGCTTTAAGAGGAGATGGCTTATAATTCATCAGTGGAACACACTAAACCCTAGTGGCCTCTCGACATTTCAGCCCGCTGTTGTACTCAGTGATTTCAACACCTGACATGTGAAAATCCTTGTCTTGGTTGGATGCGATTCTGCTGTTGATAACGATCTGGGAATGGAAAAGAGAGAAAAGTGCGAGTTCAAGCGCCTGTGTCGGGACTAAGATGATGTTCTGTGTGTTGTCACAGTGCATGCGTGTGTTTGTGTGCGTCTGTGTGTGGAGGACAGTATATCAGATTGTAACAGATACAATTGTTCAGATCCTGCCAGCAAAAACGCCCACTTCCTTCCTCTGTCGTTGCAGGATGTCATGAATCCGATGGCACACATCCATTGATGGTGGATGGCACCCAGTAACAACAGAAGATTATTTGTGTGGGTTTATTTTAGACCCTTGTGTCAAACACACAGGTGTCATTTGATCTAAAGTGAGTCAAACCATTTGTTGGAGTTTCCTGGTGCCATTTTCTTTTAAATATTTTGGGGAAAAAAAACAACTTTTACTTTGAAGTACAGTTAGAAAACGTGCAAATGTGCATAAAAACTACACGTCACAACAGGTCTACAGATTTGTGGCGCTGAAATCGTTAACTGCTACTGCTCCTTATTCCAGTTGGAGCCTTTAACTTGTTTGCTTGACACCCCTGTTTTAGATCCTCGTAACAAGAAAAAATGGTTGGTGAATCAGCTCTGCATCATGCCCCGCCTGATCATAAACTGACCATCTCCTCCAGCTGTTTTCCTTCTCTCTTCTATCTGCATTACAATCTAAAAGGCTCCTTTGGATTCAGATGGACCTCGACTCTCTCAGCGCGTCACACAAGCACAGCTTGGAAATGAGCCAAACAAACAGACATATTCATAATAATGGAAATCAATTTAGATGCACAAAGCAAAAGCACCTGGAGAGATTTCATGCACCTGGCTTTCTTTACAAAGCACTCATTTTCATTCCTGTGGGAAGCTTTTGAAAATCTTTTTTTTTCCCTTTTTCGCAATTTAAATGTTATTCTTCTGGGCTATTATGAAGGTTTAACTAGCTCAAGCTGCTGTATAGTTATACTACTGACACACTATCCCACAACAATTTCAGGGAGCTTGAAAGAAGCTTTTGAGAGCCCTCGTTTTGTGTGAATTTTTATATTTTACCACATAGCTTCATATCTCCAGCAGGTAACAGCAGGATGAAGTTTCAGAGCTGAGCATACCACAGGGGATCCGGCCAAACTTTTTTATGCACCTGCCGCAGTGCTGGTTTTATTTAGTTTTATTTATTTATTTTTTACAACGAGTGCTTATTTAAGCTGATTTTTATCAGCAGAGGAGGCTGGTCCACAGAGACGGAATAGGCTGAGATAAAATATAAAGAGCAATTGGATAAAACAAACCATTACAAAATGTCAGTATTGTTTATAAAATACTTTGTACTTTTTTATTGAATTTCTCAATGCCTCGACAATATCACCTGCTGGCAGGAAAAGATGGGGTAGTCTGGAAGAGGAGATCAGGATCTATATGTCCTCCTTATAAACCTCTTTATAAATTTAATACACTTCTGGGTAGTTTTTAAATGTTTTTCATGGCGATATGGCATTACGAGCACACGTAAATGATACTCAAAGGGAGGATGTGCTCACTAAGCATCTATGGATTTGGACAGACGGTGTAGCAGGGACAGTGCACCACAGTGGGGGGGGGGGGTATTTGATTCCTACATCTTGCCCTCACCCACCTGCACAATAAAGACACACATGTACGAATTCTGTTCATAGACAGTTCCGCATTCAACACAATCATTCCTCAGCACCTGATTGGAAAACTGAGCCTGAACACCTCCCTCTGCAACTGGATCCTGGACTTTCTGACAAAGAGGCTTCAGACAGTCCAGATCAGTGACACCATCTCCAACACCACCAACACTGAGCACTGGAGCCCCTCAGGGCTGTGTGCTCAGCCCACTGCTGTTCACTCTGCTGACTCACAACTGTGCAGCAATGCACAGTTCGAACCACATCATAAAATTTGCTGATGACACGACTGTGGTGGGTCTCATCAGCATGCAGAGAGGAGGTGCAACAGCTAACGGACTGGTGTAGAGTCAACAACCTGTCTCTAAACGTGGACAAAACAAACTAGATGATTGTTGACCTTAGGAGAGCACAGAGAGATCACTGTCCACTTAACATCAATGGATCCTCTGTAGAGTTTGTCAAGAGCACCAAATTCCTTTGTGTCCACCTGGCAGAGAACCTCTACCTCTCCTGGTCCTTCAACACCAGCTCCATAACTAAGAAGGCCCAACAGCGTCTCTACTTCCTGCAGAAGCAGAGGAAAGCCCATCTCCCACCATCCATTCTCACCACCTTCTACAGAGGGACTATCAAGAGCGTCCTAAGCAGCTGCATCACTGTCCGGCATGGTAACTGCACCATATCAGATGGCAATACCCTACAACTGATAGTGAAAACAGCAAAGAAGATCAATGGAGCCTCTCTTCCCTTCATCACGGACACTTATAGCATCCGCTCCATCCGCAAAGCCACCAGCATTGTGGAGCACTCCCACACACCCCTCACACGCACTCTTCATCCAGTTGCCTTCCGGAAAGAGGTACCGGAGCATTCGGGCCCTCACTACCAGACGGCAAAACAGTTTCTTGCCCCAAGACGTCAAACTCCTGAACACTCAGTGATTGGACTGACACATGCACACCTTCATACACCAAATGACTTTTTGCACAATACTCAGTCTTTTGCACATTTCTATTGCACTGTTGTGTCTGCACGGTCTTGTGTCTGTATTGTTCTGATCTGTCTGGTGTTGCACTGTCTTTGTTTTGGGATTTTTTATTTTTTTTTTGCAATTTTTGCACATTGCACTTTATGTAGTCCTGTGTTGATTGTCTGTTATATGTCATATGCAGCACCATGGTCTTGTCTCGTTTCACTGTGTACTGTACCATTGCACACGGTTGGAAAGACAATAAAGCCACTTGACTTGACTAGCTTCATTAACTGTTCATAACTATCAATTAGTTATGATGTACACAGGATTGGTCAGGAGAACATCAGAAGGCTGAGGTGACACTTTTAGATGCTAGCTAGGAATAAGCTGAGGAAGAATTCTCATTCAGTTGTAGCTGCTTTTCCATTTTTGGGGGTATATTTTCTTCTCTTATTTGAAGTAGAAAATTATGGAAATGTAAATTATATTGCAGGTTTATTAAATTAGTCAAGGGCAGCGTCGTGCAGTGTGCTGACTGATCTGTTATCCCCACTGTGCAGTAATCTAAGCCTGATTGACTGAAAGTGCAAAAATCCACTGGGATCGCTGGCTGATCACTGAAGACTGAGTTGGTTAAAGAAGCTCTGGAAATGATGAACGCTTAAATTTGAGACTTAATAAATGAATTTTTGTTCATTATTTACTCCCTGCCAAAACCCAGAGAGTGTCATTTTTGGATGATGTGTAAGTATAAGAAAGGCTAATAACAACAATGAGAAGGATAGCAGGAATGGTGAATTTAGTTATTAAAAACATGCCACTTGGCTGAGATGACTGATGACATTTTTAGTGAGAGATATTTTCTGCGCCATACATTTATCAGAGTTTTTATTTGTCCTTTGATGCTTTTCTTTGACCCTGAGGAGGAGGATTGATTTAATTTATGTACAGGTCCTTCAGCTGCTCTCCCATGTGTCAGTGAATGCAAAGTATTTTAGGTCATCAGCTGACTCATTAGCTTCCTATTTAAATCACATGGTCAGTAAGGAATGATAATAAGCTGTGTCCTACTCCAGAAAGACATCGGGCAGCAAATAGTTTCCTCCGCAACGTGACAAGCATCTGGCTAAGATATACGACAGACCAAAATTCAAAATATCAGGGGATCCATTTAAGAGCCTTTTGTGCTGGCAGCCAGTTAATCTGACACTTTGATGAAAAATCAATAGAGGGGAGAAAGCTGTTTGGCAGCTGCATCTTAATGGTGCTGCTGCCTGAGTTGAAAACAAATTACAGTGTATCAGATTTAAATATCATGTTATATAAAAGCCTTCTTCATATGTGGTTTTGATTTTGTGTAATTTATTGTCTTCATGCCATTAGCGCAGCTTTTTTGTGGATTATGGCTTGCTTGGATCTAATATAATTTTACCAAATCTGGAATAGTTGACAGCTTCCACTCTGTGCTTCCAGTTTCATAGGAAGTGCTTGGTAATGAAGAATGACTATGATCCCGTGGAAACATTCTCTGTTTGGGCCGTTTTCAATACATATCAGCTGATATTAGGGCTGTGAAATATGACCAAAATATCCCGATATAAGAATTCTATCGTCCCGATAACGATATAAATCACAAAAAATTAACATTTTCTGTAAATTCTGTGAATCTCGGGCAGCTCGACTTGCCTGAAGTGTTTGCAGCTGGGCGTCATGTGGAGTGGAGTGTTTTAACCGATGCATGAAACGACACATTTTTAGACATAAGTTGTAACGGCCTCCGTTTTCTTTGTGAGTATTTATTACACGGGGTGCTGCGGGGAAAAGCCTGTTCTAACGTTTGAATCTAAGGTTTATTTTGTTAGCACCTAGCGGCTCTTTTTTTTGCTTCTCATCCGTAAACATACTACGTACTCTTTCACGTGATTCAGTTTATTTTGAAAAGTCTCAACAGGATCTTGAGCTTTATTGTGAAAGGTTTATGTGGAAAATAAACAAGCGGACACGCGATGGTTTTACCATCATTGTTGCCAAGGACAAAGCATAAAAACAGGCACTTGTCCTTCAGTAGTGTGGTTATATTAAATATAAGAGAGAACTTTAAGAAATTAATATAGCCACTACAGTGAACATCAAAACGATGAAAAAATATTGCCGTAAACTGTTTATTTTGCAACACCAAACGATAGTTGTTTTATAACGTCATCCGATATATATCGTTATATGAACAGCCCTAGCTGATATATTTTAATAGATGGATAGTACCTTGTCACCATTTCTTACAAAGAATGATGACAAAAAGAGTATTATCTCAAACTGGTTTCTTGTACTCAAATGATCTCCACCTTCACCAGAGCTAATCCAAGAGAGCACCTTCATTGTGGGAGGTTCTCATGAAGGCTGTGCAGCTGACAGATCTGTAGCAACGGTGTGATGCTAACATCTCAATATGGAGCAAAATCTCTGCTGAATGTTTTCAGCATCTTGTTGAATCTACGCTGTAGTCTGACATATTGTAACCTGTTAAGTTGACAATAGCTTAATTGAAACCACACAGTTCCTGGTGTTTCTGGCCACCACCCAGTGACCTTCTGTTTTAGTTTTGCTCTGGAAAGTCCTGAGCAAAGATTAGCTGCTAAACGCTCCATGTTCATCAGCTAGCTGCTCGCTTTTCTCTTTGGTCCATAATGACAGATATTTGTTCGAGCCATTATTAATATGCAGGTTCTAAATAATTCAGCTTATTCAACTGTGAGAGGATTCTTTGTCACAGCAGCTCCCTTTCAACTCTTCCTGGAAACATTAACAGCTTGGCACATTTGGATATGGCTCGATCTTAAAGTCATTCCACAGATTTTCTCTGGGATTCAAGTCTGGGCTTTGAGGCCACTGAAGGACTTTCACATTCCTGTTGTGAAGCCACTCCAGCGTTGATTTGGCAGCCTGTTTGAGTCCTGTTGGAGGAGAAATTTATTGGCCCCGCTCTTAGGCCCCTGGCAGTCAGAAACATGCTCTTCTTGAGATTTGCCTGCATTTGGATTCCTGCATTGTTCCTTTGGACCTCTGGCCAAGTCTCTCCATCGTCTCTGGCCAAGTCTGAAGCGGCATCATCATGCTGCGAGGTATAGATGGTCTTAGAGGTTTGATCAGCCTCCCCAGTTCCAGCAGACACAGCACTCTGCATTGCAGCAGAAGCGTTTTGATTTGTATTTCATCAGATCTTTTTTCTTCTTTGCTCAGTCTATGCTTTGACAAACTCCAGGCTGCTGCCATGTGGTGCTTTTCAGGTGAGCCTGATTTTCTTAAAGGCGGTTGCCACAGTATTAGTTTCTGGCCTGACAAGAAATTCCAGCCTGAATGAAGAACGTCCAAGTCTGGCCGGATCGTCGGCAGGTTGTTGGCTATCTTGAGGTTCGAGGTCTCTCCTTGGCAGGTTGCTTGATTAGATCAACAAAAAGAAGGAATGACAGTTTAACCTGTCCAGAATACATCTGATAATTAAATTTTTTGCTTTTTTCATGTTTTCTTGGTTTGAGTTACTGTTGATCCTCAAACCCTTTTTATAGTTTAATTTTATTCCCCATATTACAGATTCTTTATACTATTTACAATATGAAATTTAGACATCAGTCAATCAATCAAATTATCTTGTCTGGTCCAACGAGTCTCAATTTTGCCATAAGTCATAAGTCAAACTTGCCATAGTCAGATGGTTCAGTTAGAAACAGGATGAAACCAAACACCTTACTGCAGCGTTCTTGGCTGCACATCCATGATAAATAATTGCCAGTAAATTTAAATTTTTTGAGCCTGGAGTGTTTATTGAAATTTATGAGAAATAATAATAAAAATGATTAAAAAAAAGAAATTCCAGTTTGCATAAGTTACATGAGTTTCTTTTTAGATTACTTTTGCTACATCTGACATTGTATACATCAGGTTTTAATGGAAAAAGCACAAAATTACACTGAGATGTGATTTTGAAGTATAGGGATCAAAAACGTATCAAATATACATTTGGCATCAAAGGGTCACAAATACCGTACACGTGAAAGTTTTTGCCTTTTTATAGCCACTGTGATCGGTGTACTTTATTGGTAATGTGACGACAGTGAAATCACCGTATGCAGAAAAACACGAGACATTGCTGAAATTACACATATTTTCTAAGACTTACCCTCCTGTACCGCATCTATTTTATATGTGGATGTCTCATTAAATGGGAATGTTTTCAGAATATATTTGTACATTTTTTCCATACAATAGTTTTACTGTCCCGGCCAAATTGAGATCACACTGTATGTGTGTGGCCCATGAACGATTATAAGTTTGACTGGAGAGCCTCAACTTTTCCTCCTTTTGATACCTGCAACAAAAAAAATTCGCAGGAGACTCTAGACTCGCACTAATTAGCAAATGTTATCAGGCTCATGTAGCATCACAAAGCCGCTTGCATGGTCCTACCTTTTTATTTATTCAGCAGCAGAAAGGAAATTTTACTCTCCTCTCCCCTGTACTTTATTCTCCCTCGGTTTATTGGTAGAGCAGCAAACACCTCATAAATCAAACTATCAAATTCAACTCACTTTACTGTGACACTGCAGAAAGATTTTTATCAGAATCAGAATCAGAATCAGAATGGGTTTATTGCCAGATGTTGAGGTTTACAACATTAGGAAATTGCTGCGGTGCTTCAGTGCAGACAATAAGAATTAAAGTGCTATGTAGAAAGAAAGATATGTGCATGAGATATACATGAGATATATACATGAGAATAAGAATTATGAGTGCTACGTAGAAAGATATATACATGAGTGCAGGTGGTGATCAGTGCCAGACATGAAATGATGCAGTGACACAGCGTAGGGTCATGTGTTAGTGGCGGGGACAGTCATGTGGTTATTGTTCATGTGTCCAACAGCAGAAGGGAAGAAACTGTTCTTGTGGCGAGAGGTTCTGGTGCGAATGGACCGGAGCCTCCTGCCTGAGGGGAGCAGGTCAAACAGACTGTGTCCAGGGTGAGAAGGGTCAGCTGAGATCCGGGCTGCACGCCGCAGTGTCCTGGAGGTGTACAGGTCCTGCAGAGATGGGAGTCTGCAGCCAATCACCTTCTCAGCAGAGCGCACAACACGCTGCAGTCTCTGTTTGTCCCTGATAGTGGCTCCAGCGTACCACACGGTGATGGAGGAGGTGAGGATGGACTCGATGATTGCAGTGTAGAATTGCATCATCGTCCGTGTTGGCAGGTTGAATTTCTTCAGCTGCCTCAGGAAGTACATCCTCTGCTGGGCTTTCTTGATGACGGAGGTGATGGTGGGCTCCCACTTCAGGTCCTGGGTGATGGTGGTACCCAGGAAGCGGAATGAGTCCACAGAGGTGATGGGGGTGTCAGTCAGGATGATGGGGGGGGAGTGGGGCTGTGTGCTTCCTGAAGTCCACAATAATCTCCACTGTCTTCTGGGCATTCAGCACCAGGTTGTTGTGGCTGCACCAAGACACCAGACGTTCAACCTCCCTCCTGTAGGCAGACTCATCCCCGTCAGAGATGAGCCCAATGACGGTGGTGACCTTTGACATTTCTCTACCCCTCTAGAGTCTACACAAGAGTTTTGGTGATTCTAGATTTCTTTGGTAATGATAAAGTAACTAAATGCTGATGATTATGGTAGAAAAGCTTAGCCTAGTTTTTGTCAAAGAGATATTTTATTTTTGTTTCAGCTGAAAGCTGGTATTAAAAATCTAATCTACTTCGGCTAAAGCCAGAGTAAAATAAAGATCTTTGTTAAATCAGCTGTGTTTGTGTAATGAACAGAGAGGCAGAGAGTTTAATGTACACAGAAAGCACTGCTTTATTGACTGCACTGGACTGGACTGGTCTGGACTGGGTTGGATGGGACTGGGACTCCATCAGATGAAGTTGAGAGGAGGAAGGGAGCAGAGTGGGTTGGGTCAGGTTGGGGAGGCACGGGGTGGGCAGGGGCATAGTGGGATGCAGCCATCATTAAGGCAACACAAACAGCATGCAGATACAGTCACAGGAAACATCATCATCATCATCATCATCATATTGCTTTTCAAAGTCTCGCTTAAAACATCGAAATTGTACAAAAAGGAAGAAAATAGGTTTTTCGCACTAATGAAAAATACATTTTTTGATTTTTTTCCCTCCTACAAAGAAGATTCTAATACAAGAAAATAAATATAGCAAAAAAAGCCAAAAAATAATTTAAAATAGCTCTTCTTTTTCATATATGTTCAATAGTTCTCTTTGCTATTAACAAATGGCACAACATTCTTTGAAACAAAGAATACAGAAGGATAAACTCCTGCAACATTCATATTATTATATTGAAGAACCGATGCAGAGTGGAGGACAAACTGGACATGACAGCAGAGATTTTAACCGTTTTATAAGGACAAATAAAGACAGCAGGAGGAGGAAAAATGTGTCCGAGCTCTGCTTTGAATAAACAGCGCCGATTGGCTTTATGTCGTTCAAATACAACCAATAAGATTCAGGATAAGGATGTCCAATCGTACTTAAGTATGTCATGAGAAAGTAGAAATGAGGGAGAGAGGGAGACTCCTATCTTGTCACAAAAATGGAGATTCAAGGGTGATGTTTAAAAGTTGCTCTTTGGAGGTTGCCAAAAAAAAGCTAATTTAAATTTCTACTTATTTAAACCTGAGGGTGAAACCTTTTTTTGTTGTTGTTGTATTTAATGAGTCAGGAACTGTCTGCTCTGCACAGAAGAAACGTGCTGAGGGAGAATGGTGAAAACAAAAGCCAAAGAAATACATCAATCAGATAGAAAGTTACACAAAATTAAGGAGAGCAAGAGAGACGGACTGACTGGGGAATGAAGAGAGATCAGAGTGGCAAAATGCAATACATGCAGAGTACAGTACAGAGCGAGGTACCCCACATCTGTTCTGGCACTTCATCCACATTGAGCCATCAATTTTTAACGTTCAGCAGTAACTAGAACAGATGAACGTTGGCTTTTGGTTTCCTGCAGCTGAGCCTTTTGGAAGACAACACGCCTGGTCAGGAGACATGTCAAAGCACTTAAGAAGATGGCCTTTCACCTGTCTGTGATTAATCATTTTAAACGTCACTGCATTTAATCATATAACCGGCACACTGTTTTTAAGTTTGCTTATATTGTGTAGAGACCTTATAAATTTTAAAAGGTTTGACCTGCTGCGACCAGCATTTTTCCCCTTTTGGATTTTCACCTATCGTGCAAAAGGACGCTGGTTTGAGACCAGGTATAAACACAGGTCCCCTTTGGGGGATGGGCCATCCAGCATAAAAATCCAATATGTGGAGCTACCCAGAAAGGGAGTTAAAGAGCAGCTCCTTCTTAGCATCACAATAATACAGAACACCATCATATAATGTCCCCTAGGCTATAATAACCTCGGCTGACACTCAGCAGAGGAACCGGTCCACCCGTCCTCCTGGTGACCAGATATTGGCTGTGATGCAGCTTTGTTGCAGGATGAAGACGTGATTAGCGCTCATCCCATCGTTCAGGCTTTTAATGTGGCTGTAGATGTACCGAGATGTACCACAATTTTGTGCGAATGTTTTCTAAAGGTGTGTGCGACAAAACGAAGAGTCATAAATTCTTATTTCTGTGGGGGTGTGAAGGTTGAGGCTGCACCTCTCAATTGATGTTCCCAATGGAAAAACATGAGCTGTGAGCTTGATTGCAAGGTATGCATTAATCAAGCGTGACAGCTGAAGCCCCTGACGGATGTGAGGACTCACAAGAAACTGAATTTATTTGTGTTTTCCATCCGTCTGTCTCCCTTTCTCTCCTCGTCTGTGTGTTCGTACGAGCGTATTATTCAAGCAGAAACTTTTTTCATTTCTCGCAAAGAGTTTGTAGCATCTAATTATAGAAAATTGCTTCTCTCTGTTCCTTTCACATTTGTTTGGACACACCTTTAAGAGCGGAGAAGGAGTTCAGAAGAACAAAGGGACGGAGGTGCAAAAGATCAGCCGCCACGTAGGAGGGATGGCTCCCTATGTTTAGTTTTAACTAGAATTATGCCAGTGGACTCTCTCTATTTTGCATCCTGTGACCCGATAAAACTAACAGAACACCCTTAAGCATACAGAGGGATCCAATTTAGGCAATCACAACACCTGTTGGTTCCCTGCAAGTATCGAATCTGGGATAAACACAAGAAGTGACTCAGAGGCAGGAGATAAACATTTGCGTGAATGAGTCAGCTCATGAAACGAGAGAAGAAGAACAAAAAAGTGGGGAAATGGATAAAAATGGAAGGAATCAAGGAGGAGGATTAAAGCGAGACAGATGGACTGCGTGGTGGAAATTACAAGCGGGAGAAGCAGAGACACAGTGCAGACGGCCTCTTAACAAATTATTTTAACCTGCATCTGAAATCCATTCTGCCTCGGCGCGATGTAGCCAGATTACATTTACACCTGCAAAAACAGTGTTGAAATCGCTTTCTTTCCTGTTGCACTTTGGGCGAGCTTCCTGGCTGAACTCAGAACAGACGCTGGGAGACGGCTGGTTTGTCTAAATGGATCTTGGGAGTGTTTTTTTGGATTTACACTTCAATTTGTATGCTGTTATGTGGATGTCTGAACCTCACAGGAGCGCGATGGAAAAACCAGATGTAAAGACAGTTGAATAAACTGTTCATTTGGTGGGTGAGGCAGTGTGAAAAAGCGGGACTTTCCAGGTTTTCCAGGTTTCAAGTGAGATTTCCAAAAGTAAACATTAAAACAGACTGGATTCCAAACCTGGATCTTTTTACTGGTATGAGCTGTTGGCTAAAAGTATCTTTTTCTATGAACATAAACAACCAGAGTGTAAAACTGAAAGTGGATAAATGAAAATCTGGTCTTCATTGTGATTTTTAAAGGACAAAGTTGGTGTTATGATATATTTTTTTTCCTTATTTGAACAAATCCTAGAAAAATACCAAAGCCATCAGCGGTTTATTACAAAGATTTTCAGACATCTTAGACATGATGGGGTCTGTTAGCATCACAGCTACAAAAAGAGCCTCTTTCACATTCATTTTACTGTTGTTACAATGCCTTAAGCTCCCACTTTCAGAGAGTTTTTTCCACTGTTGGATCTGTGTGATGTCAAAAAGAGGGGCCATGCCTAATATGGCAGCTCTGGCTGTGAACACAGAAGCTTTAACTTGAAAGGAGCTAATAACTGTTTCAGAGTTGGGATGAACCTCGGCCTAGTAAGATAGAGAATGGTTAGTTTTAAGAGTTTTAAACTCTGTTTAAAGAATTGTTTGGTAATGGCCTTTAATTTATGCTCTAATTAGCTTCATATCACGAAGTTCTGGTGATTAATAATATATTCTGACGTAAAACTGAATCGTTTTGTAAGCCGTTTAAAATGGAAGCATCTCTGCTCGGCGCTCCCGATTTGAGTTTTTACATTTTTCAAAGACAAATCTTGGACGGGGACCCAGCTGTGTGAGGCGAGAGAGCGAGAGGAGGCACAAGGAGGGGAAAGGGAGGGCCTGGTACTGTTTATATTAGCTGCTTGTTAACCTGACTGTACGGACAGGCTCCAAACAGAATGCAGAGGAAAGAACAAGTTGTACTCTTTTGTCTTTCTTTGGCTCCAGTTCAGCGAACAGTCTCCCTCCTCTCCTTCTTTCTAAACAACTCTCCCCTTTCCCGCACTTTCCCTCTTTTCAAGCCAGAGTTAAGCAAAGCTGAGTGCAATGTTTTCAGCTCCTCGTGCGTCTGTCATTATTTGTCCTTAAAGCTATAGGTGTCCTTCTTCTTTTTTGATCACCTTTAAAAAACCATGTGCCAAGGGCCAAGGAGGCTGATCACCGGACAGGGAGAGGAAGAGTTGTGGGCAGGAGGGAGACAACAGGGTGATTGTTTTTAGGGGATTCAGGATGGAGAAGAAGAGGGGAGTTTGCTGGTGGTGGGAGGAGGAGGAGGACGAGGAAGTTGCTGGATGGTGGATGCAGAGTAAGGTACGCAGTGGGTACAGACGGGAGATTTAGTCTGAAAAGATTTCTCCGAGCTGCTGTGGAGGATGACGCGATCACACAGGTAGAGCATCAATCGCTCTTTGGTTCCACCTTCAGTCACCAAGAGATGCTGGACACAAACAGTGTCCCCCCCCCCCCCCCCACACACACCTAAAAAAAGGCACAAAAATAGAAGCAATGCTTTTCGGATGAGTGCTTCTTGAGGTTTGTTGCAGGCTTTGATCCAAAAAAGCAACGCAGTGCTATCAGATTGCTGCTGCATTTACCATTACATTAAAAAAAGGCAGCAAATCTTCACTGCTGTGAAGCTGAACCTGGGGAATGAATATCTGCCATTTCTGATAAATTAACCAAATAAATTTTTAAGATGCGACTGATTGAGTCTCGAGCTCTGAAGGTTGAGTTTTACTTGAGATCAGTTTCTTCCTCGGCAGCAGCTCCGGTTGTGCGACTAAACCTCCGATCTGTGGAGTGTGTGTCTGGGTTCTGGATGCTGAGACCTTTAAGCCATAACTTTGCTGTAACGGAGAGGAGAGCAAAGCGCCAGTAAAAACAGTAGAAGCAGATAATGAGTCAGCTTTCTAGTCTGATACGTGCCACAGCGGCTAGATAAGCATTATAAAAGGAAAAAAAACAAAACAAACAGCTTGCAAAAGCCTCTTTAAAACACAGAAAATGAAAATGTCTAGTAGTAGTAGTTGAACAGTAATATACATTATTGTAGATGAGTATAAACTCCAGCGGTAGGTAGGTGGGCGGCTTTGTACAGCTGGTGTAGGGCAGCGAAACAAGGACTAGGCATTGATACCAGAAACAGGAAGCACTAAGCAATCTCTATTGTCATGTGGATACATTTTTAGACAGACCTGCAATTTTCTGCTTTACAGACATTTCAAGACTTCTGATCTAATCCTGCTTTTATTACTGGACTGCTGTCCCTTGTCGCTTGCAGGTATTTATTTCCTAAGCAATACCCAGTCCTGCTTTCACTGATCCCACTACAGCCTCAGACCACTTTCTGGATGAAGGAGCAACCACAGAAGAAGAAACGACATCTTATGAACTGCATCCCAATGCCCTCGTGGTTCCCCAGAACCACCTCAGTGCAATAAATGACTTTAAATTGTAGAAATCCAACTTTTTACCACCCACTAGGAGCAATCATGGAATTCAAAGCCCCGTTTTTAATGTCGTCGTTCACCAGAACTGAACATTGCTGTCATTTCTGGATCACCCTAAACTGCTTTTCTTGCTAATGGAAAGCTGTAAATGTGACCCTTCACCCAGCTGAGGGGGTTCTGAGGAGCCCAGCCCTGCTGGTGCACTGATGTTTTACAACAGAGTCAGTACAGTAAACAGCAGCTGTGCGCAGGCGAGGTTCCAATTACCTGCAAGCAATCGGTCTAGTGGAAAGCATCACTGTGTGTAGGTGTGTTTCTGACCTGCCATTATGTGCTTGATGCCCGTCAGTTTATTCCCGTGGTGCAGCGTCAGTGCCAACACCTGAGGGAAGAGTTCTGCTCTCAACATACAGCAAGCTGAGGACTGTACAGCTTTTCCGTTGCACATTTTATTGCCTCTCTAAGTGGTGACTTATCATAGAGGAATGTGACCTACCGACACGGATGCTCCGAGTATGAAGATAAAAACTTTCACACTGTGTCTAATTTTATGGGACACAACCCAAATAGATAGACAGAGAGCGCGAGAAACCCCCTGCACTAGATCTCCTTTCAGTGTGGATATTCGACCTGACAGAGTTGCAAAATTCAAAGATCATCAGAGCACATTCGGGCTGCGAGCCAACACCCACACCGGCGTACCACACAGAGGATAGCAATGCTTTGAAGTTGCATTCTAGCAGATATTGATAAAAAGAACCTGCAAGAGACTCCAGTCTACATTATCTACGAAGCAGAAGGAGAGGGCATTGAAGCCACACTGTAAATATAGAATAATAACCAGTTATGTTTGCTAAGGCTGCACAGTATCAAGGCAAAAAAAAAAAAAAAAAGAAGATCAGAAGTACAATTTGCTTTGTTTTTGTGTGGAATCTCACCATCACCCAGCAGGAAATCTTATATACTGCTAACCAGCTCCACTAATTTAGCCCCAAATGAGTATTTTTCAGTCCTTTTTTTGTCCTTCAGGCACTGTGCAGCCTCAGCCTTTGCTACTACATGTTAAGGCCATACATGTGAGGCCTTGTCTAAAACCACTGTCTACAACGTCAGGCTACTCTGAACATTGAATATTGAAACCAAGATTACATTTTTCTGTCTTAGCAACACATGAATGGTAACGAACACCTGGCTGAGGATTCGGAGGCGACACGTCACCGCGTCCTCGCATCGGAACACGAGCTTTGTTGCTCTTTTTTTGTCGTTACTGTAATGTGTCAGCTGTAATAGCCATCGTAGAAGTCCCAAGTTCTCCGCCTGTCCTCGCAAGACTGTGACGCAACAATGCGAGTGCTTCTACCATGGCTACACCTGAAGGGACGAAGAGGGGACAGAGACGCAGCGCTGTCACCTGACCTGTGATAATACTCTCCTGCTGTTGGGGAGGGGGTGGCGTTTCGCTCTGAGTAAACTCATGCTTCCTGATGCAGTCAGGACCACATATACATAACACAAACTTTTACATTGTAACCCTGTTATACCAGCTCTGGGGTTTGTGTAAGCGTCTATGTGTGTGTGTGTGTGTGTGTGTGTGTGTGTGCATGTGTGTAAGTGTGAGAGAGAGAGCTGTATGTTGTGTGATCAGTTCAGCAGCACTGGCTTTTTTCTTTTTTTTTCCCTTTTTTGGAGGGGGTTAATACATGCGAGTGTGTTTAACAACCATCACCGGGCATTTCCTGTGGGAATCCCCCCGTGAATGCAGATCTATCCAGGTTGGGAATTAAAAGCGCCCCCTGGGTTAGAGGAGGTCGAATCACATCTGCTGACCTGGACATCACTGTTCGAGCGGTCTGACAGCTTAATATGTTTGCGTAGATAAGACTGAAATATGCTGCCTTGTAACACAGATCTGTTCTTTGGCATGGTTACTCCAGAAAACCGGGGAGAAGCTGTTCATACAGGAAAACGGAGAAAGTAGAATGGACTTGGGCCTCTGTTTAAATGTGTGTTCATCAGGCCTGGGTCAAGCAGCCCTTAAAATCAAATCTTTAAGTCATCCCAGTTTGGTGAGACCCAAAAGACAGTTCCATCTGTTAGCCGATACTATCTGACCTCAGATCAGATGGGTTAAAGTGGGACTGTTGAACCCAGGGCTGATGGTCGTATGCTGTACTGAGAGAAGGAGCATGCTCAGTAGTAGTCGTGTTGGAGTTCAAACAGTGAAGCTTTCCAAATAAGGAAGTTTCTAGACAAACACACATCACTTCATATATTTATATATATATATACTGTATATGATATAAAATGTGTGTGTGTGTAGATATATATATATATATATATATATATCTACGTCTTTCGTTGCTTTTCCATAAATTCTTAACCTTTTATTGTTCTTTTTTATAAGTTTTTTTTTAACCCCTGAGAATACCACGGACTGCTTTAAGTACAAAATACAACTCTCTGAGAAAAACAAGAACGGCTCATGTGTTTCGTTTTTAAAAAACAAAAACAAATTTACAATCAAATCAATTCAGGGACTTAAGAGCGCAGGCCTCTGAAGCTGATTATTACACTGTCTACGTCCATCTAGTAGGAACAAGACGTGCCTCAGAGCCATCAGTTGTGAAAGCTTGGCCACGTCAAACAAAAGCGGCTGCCACCTTGGTGCCTGACAGTGTTTACGTCTTCATAGAACAAAATAATAAGCTGCATAGGTACACGTGGGTGATCTGACTAATAAAAATGACTAATTTCCTCTAATTTTACATATAGTTTTATGTATATCCACATGCACTGAATGCATTCCAAGTGATCCCGCTTCCACTGGACACATAAATAGCAACATCAGAATGCCAAAACTGAGGATTCCTCCTCTTATGAACCAAAGCAGAATTTCAGCTGCTTTTGAGGTTGAATTTGTGTCACATGATGTCAGCTGCTGTAGCAAGAATTTACCCATGAACTACACAATGCATGGCCACCCTAACCACTCTGAAACTGTTTATAA
The DNA here is from genome assembly GCF_041146795.1 of Maylandia zebra. Lineage (NCBI taxonomy): Eukaryota > Metazoa > Chordata > Actinopteri > Cichliformes > Cichlidae > Maylandia > Maylandia zebra. The sequence goes on along the minus strand of NC_135176.1, from coordinate 24,454,286 downwards.
AACACGTCTCTCAGGCTTGGCTTACATGAACACAGCTACCCACTCCATATGAAAAAGCAAAACTGTACTGCTGATTAACCAAACCCCAAAATGAATACTATTTGCAGTAATGTGCATGAAATTTTAAATAAGAGGTCTAATTTTCAATGGCAGCAACATTGTGCCCGCAGTGTAACTGGCCAAACTCTGGTTATTGATGGCTCTGGGCTGCAGTGATGTAACATAAGGGGGCACAGAGCAGCAGGCAGCTCTTTGCACTGAAAGCACGATGTTGCTCTGCGTTGCAAGCTGCTGCATATGCTCTGTTGATAAATGGCAAGTGATGCATTTCCATCCTTTCAGGCACTACACAATTGTTAAGGTGACAAGGAGCCCAATGCCAGCTACGCTCAGTAGCCACTCCAATGGGATTTCCTTTTGGCTTGATTGTTACAAATCCGATTGACAAACGACTGATTGATCTACTCAGCGATTGTTTGGTTGATTTGGAAAGTTGGCGGCGATTGAGGGGGACGCAGGGCCACAGGGCAAGTGAAAGAAAGGCACAGAGTTTGTACGACGATTTTTCTCCAAAGACCCGGGAGTTAAAAGAACGCGGAATTAGGAAGAATTTGAAAGCAGCTGACAAAAAGTCAGACCAAATATTTCAACGGCGGCTGTGAGCAAAAGGGATCCGCTTATGGTAGTTTGTGTGTGAGTATGTTTGTGTGTGTCTGTGTGAAAATCTGAATGAGCACCAGGGTTGGGGTCAATGTGTTCGCTATTCAGAAACTGGCAAAGCTGGAGATTTGTAGATTTTTTTTGTTGTTGTTGTTTTTTCTTTTATGAACTAAAACGTGAAAATGAATTTGAGAATGAAGGATTCAGTGTACATTTTTCAAACCGAGTCAACGAGGGAGGAAAATTGACCCCAACCCTGAATGAGCATCTATTATACACACAAGTGCTTACATTACAGCTCTTATGACTAGCTATGTTGTGCTTTTCAAGGCTGAATACAAGTTGTCACCCGCTGTACATATTCAGACCAACTCTGGTGTGAAATTGTCTTTTCCACTGAACATATTCAAGAAAACAAGCACTCACTGGATGCAACTCGGGCCACAAAGGCCGAGAATGAAGCATACCCTGAAACCAGCTTGAATAATAATAATAATTATAATAATAATGCCCCAAAGTGTTTGTTCCCAAGTCTGGCAGATACCACAGACATGAGGCCAGAACTGGGTGCTTCGTTCGACGCCCAGAAATGAAATGATTCTGAAATATACAACACAAAAAAAAAAAAAACAAGAGAAAGAGACTGAAGGTAATGTTTGTTTTCAATCTGCTGAATGCATCACATCTTATGATAAGCTAACAACAAACTGCAGTCCAGTGGAGAAGCTTTTCTGTATGATAGGCAAACGGCTACATTCAAATCCCCTCCGTCCTAAAAAACAGAGCAGGTTAGGAGCTGGGGATTTCCCACTGATGGATGCGATCGGGATTTTGGTTGAACAAAGCGATCCAGCCGTGTTTTTATAGACTGTATGCTGGGCACAGGTGGGAAAAAACAAAAACAAAAAACAATTAGCCAGCGGGATTCTGCTTGGATAACTGCTTGTGTGTATTTGTCTATTGGAAACTCAGTTCTTTAGGAAGCCAGCACGCTTCTTCTCAGCAGGTCCTCGTTCCCGGAGTGCAACTGCGGCAGGCGGAGCTTGCGCCCACCAGTGCGCGTGTCCGAATCGCTCTGCTCGCCGTCAGAGAAGTAGCCATCAGTCTCAGCAGCGTCTAACAGGGATACGTCTTTCCCTGCGAGTGGCAGGTTCATGGACTCGAACCCCGCTACACCTCCGGTGACGCCCCTCCCTCTTGATTTACCCTGGCGGGACAGACGGTGCCGCGGGGTCCCGCCACGAAAGATTGTCCCACCGTCGGGAATTGTGAACCCAAGACCAGAGACCGGTGGGTTTGAGCCCACTGTGAAACCAGATCCAGCCCCTGATACTACACCATTCCCTGCATGGATGCCATCCCAAGGACTGTTATCCTCCGAGATGTGACAGGAATCCATTTTGGAGATGGGCGGCTGTGGCGGTGGGTCCCTGTGAAGGTCAGAGCTCCTGGTCTGGTGGTGATGGAGGGGGTAGTGCACGGTCTTGGAGGAGCCTTTGTTCTTTTCCCCTTTCCGACTCACGTGGCCAGACTTTTCCTCCGCCATGCTCGCCCAGAGCCTCTTTGCGGTGGAGGGGCTGCCGCCTGCGGACGCAGCAGCTGCAGACAGGAGCGTCTGAGGCTGGGCTGGAGCGGATGGTTGTGCACGAACACGGGGCTTGTTGCTCCCTCTCGGTTTGCGCCCCAACTGGGGTGTTTTCCAGGTGGACTGCATGGAGTTCTCCATCATTAGGTTGAGCAGGCTCTCTTCGCCCTGCAGGAGCTGGATGAAAAGAGGAGAAAGGTAAGAAAGGGCAAAAATTGGTGATGAAAGAGGAAAACGGATGAGGAACAAACAAATCTTTTCATGTTTAAAAGTGAAATAACACAAAATATATAAATGATATAAGCGAAAAGTTGACTGATACAACAGTTAATCTGCTCATTTTTGATTTTGTGGTTTGGAATATTTTGGAACAAAAACTCCCCACCCACTCCCACCTACCCACACGTCCAACAGCTCAGCAGTTTAGACTGTGAGCTGCCGATGTCACAATTTGTTCCTGAGCAAAAAAGCCCGACTAAATGACAAAGCTGATCTGTTCTGACGGCACTCTACATCGTGATCTTTTATTTCTTCAGGGTGTGATTCTGTTGAATCTCTAACACTTTTTGTTTTTAATAAACAAGGCTGGTGTTTATTGATTTTAAACTACACCCCTAATATTAACTTGCGACATGTGGGCTTTGTTTAAATTACATCATTGTTTATTTATGCAGATCTTTGTTTCTGAAAGATATCAGGTTCCTGTTTAATTGGAAAAAATGACTGCGGTTGTGTTTATTGTTCTTTAAGCACATCCAAAAACAGCAGCGCAATCTGGTGAGAGCGCTCTGCCAGCCAGCACACAAACAGCACGTTCCTGGGGGGAGAACATCTTTGCTCTGATTAGCAGATCGATCAATTTACAATAAAAAACTAACAAGCTAAACTATATAAAACCACAGCCAATCTAAAGAATCGATGATCAGGTCTTTGTTCAAAGTCAGATGAACTTTTTCAAGTGTCAAAACTACAAACTGACGCTGTGCTGGCTGACTGGCTCACCGCAGACTCGATGAAATGACTGAAACTTGAGTGAAAAGCACCATCATGCAAACTTTTGGACCATCACAAACAGCTGTAGCAGCTGTTTCATGTTGGTATGATGCTGATGATATTCTATATTCCGATCAGAAAAACACATTAGTTCCTTGTTTAATACTTTCTGAATTCCCCAACTTGTTTGTGGCTCTCAGCCCTAAAACTACTGGTTCCCACTTAAGTAACAAATCTTTATAAATGGCTTCATAGAGGTGTTTATGTACACATTAATGTCTAAAACTAATTTAGAATCTAATTTCTAAATCTGAATTTATGTTTCAACATCAAAAAGGTGATAAGTTGAGTCATTGTGACCCCTGTCAGTTCGAGGGACCAGTCTAACCAGACCCAGGATAGGTGGGGTCTGGTTAGACTGGATAGGTGGAGAGCTGGCGCCTCTTTGCTGAGCTCACAGAGGCTACTGAGCGGGGACTCCAGCCACATCCAAGACGATGCTGCTGGAATGTGTCCGCTGGATGAGGAATTTATTGGCGAGGCAGCTGCCTACTGCTCAGTTTTTAAAAAAAATGTATGTAGTCACAAATATGCATGTACACATCTGTTCATTATTTAAAAAGCACAGATTAGCTTCGCCTATGTCCACAGTTGTGGACACAAACGCAACAAAGTTCTGTGGGAAACACTGTGGCCTCTCTCATGTGTTCGGATGGTGATCAAAATATACACAGATGAATTTATGACAGCTTTTTAAAAAAATACTTTTCCATTAATACAAGCACCATTCAGGAATAGTACCAGTGCTCAATTCTAGTTGAAACTAACAAAAAGTAATTAAACTGATCAAATGATTTCTAATATATGTGGAAAAGAAACGCTGGTCGTCCTTGTGGAGTGTTTTAGACTGAATTAATGCATAAAAGTGAAATTCTCTGTGTATGTTTCATTTTCTTGTACACTTTAGCCGTTTTCCCTTCCTCGACTAAGAAGAACGCTTCACTTTTTTACTTATGTAGCTGTTTGTGTCGGCGTGGCCTCTTCACAGGAAAGTCCTTGGCACTCGTTTCGTTCACCGGTGAAGTGGACAGGAATTCAGGTCAAGATGTAACGGTCTACTCACAATGTTGCATTAGCAAACCACTCTTTCTTTTCCAAGTATTGAGCAAGACGTTTGTGTTGTATTCATCTCTTATCATAACATGTAACAGCTGCAGTTCACCTGGTAAAGCAGGCACCCCATTGTACTGAAGGCTTAAGTCCTTACTACAGCAGACCCATTGCTGCGTTTCATTCTTTCTGTCTCTCTCTGCTAACACATCGTCTTCTGTGCCCTCTGCTCCTGAAGCCCTACCTGGTCAGAAAGCAGGCTGCCGCTCTTGTCCCGATGTTGGGCACCCAGAGCCCACTGGCTCAGCATGTCGTCAGCGGTGATCTGAACCGACTGGGCGAGCCAGCTGTCGAACAAAGAGTTGTCCAACGGGAATGACTTTGACAAACCTAAGGAAAGGGGAAGAGGGCACAAGCAGGGAGAGGGGAGGTGCAGGAAGGGAGAGTAAGAGGAAGCAAGAAAAATGGGAGAAAAAATTGGATGAAATTGGTAGAAGTGAATAGAAGGGAAGAGGCAGAAGGGAAGAGGAGGGAGAAAACAAAGCAGACAGGTGAGGAGTGTTGCATATTTTTCATGAATAAGAAAATAAAGGTAAAAGATCGAAAGCCTCCTTTCGATCTGATGTGTTTTAGATTACTGTAATGTTACATATATATCCAAAGGGAGCACGAGCTTCAGGGCAGGAATGGATGGATGGACATTTTTCTTCAGGATTTTCTGGTACAGAGGAGAATTCATGGCTCCATCGATTACAGCAACTGTGATGCTCCTGAAGCAGCAAATCACACTACCACAGCACCACCATGTTTGACTGCTGGTATGATGTTGGACACAAATCTTCGGAAAAGTTCAACTTTTGTCTTGTCAGTCCACAGAATATTTTCCCTAAAGCTTTGGGGATCATGAAAATGTTTTTCTGGTAAATGTGAAACGAGCTTAGTCTCCTCCTTACTGTTGAATCATCAGTCTGTCAGGCACGTTGATTCAACAGGTCTGGCAGTAATGAAGCCTGGGTGTGGCTAGTGAAATTAAACTCAGACAAAATGTATTTAACAATGTAGTTAATCACAGTTAAATCATCAAGGAGGGGCATTAACGACTTCCTCACACAGGGCCAGGTAGGTTAGACTGGTGGGTTTTCGTTTCTCTAAACAAAATCAAATAATAATTTCAAGCCTGCATTTTGTATTTGTCTAATATTCAAACTAAGGAATCAGGAAGGAGGCAAATAATTTTTCTCAGCACTGTATATGTGTAAGTAGAGCAAACACAACAATGGTCTGGATTCGGTGAAAAATTACCAATGAAGGCTTTTGCTTTGTGTTTTAAAGTTTGCATCCAAAATTCGGGAATATCAAAGACAAAGCACTTAAATTAGATGACAACGTCCAAGTAAAAATAGAGTTGATGTCTCCTCGCCAAAAAAAAAGAAAAAAGAAAAAGGATGCGTTTAATGACTTCTCCAACACTGGTGTGTTTACAGGACTATCTCAGCCTGGATTATGTGCAGTGTGAGTGTGTTCAGTATCTGTGTTTGTGTGAGTCTGCAGACAATGCTCCCTCCTTTTAAGTGTTTGCATGTGTGTCTGTATAATTAGGAGATTTTCATGGCTCCTTTTCTATCATTGTGGGCTGTGAGAAGTGCTGCCAAAGCGCCGCATGTCTGTCTGCAGCATTTTAGGATTTCTTCCTCTAATATAAAAGCACAGACAAACTCGTTTTAACAATGTACCCACACTTTCACTTGTCAAATATTTAATTTAAGTGGAGAAAGATGGATGGTGGACATGGCGCAATGTTAACAGTTAAAAAGATGATAAAAACAAACCCAACACATAGAACAAGCAAGTGTCAAAAATCCTCACTCATTATATTTTGGAAAACAGAAAGAATCTAACATTTTATAGTTGTGTCAAAATATACAGTGATTATAATTATGTGGTATTTAGTCCACTAAGTGTAAAGTAGTGTTCAAGTGACGGTAATTGCTCAAACACTGCATCACGAAGTGGCCCAAAAGAAAACAGGCAGACAAACACGAGGAAACAAGGCAACTCATCGCAACCATGGATTTCACATAAAGGATAGACATCGCCTTTTGACTAGACTTCAATATCAGTGAGAATCCAGACGTGAGTGGATTTTTCATCTGCAGTCATAAACCGTTTGGGGACAACACACAGACACCGATACGCAAATCAGGATTTATTAACAAACTAATAAAATACTAGAAATTCAATCACTAAAACCAAGCGCAAACATCTTGGAGAGGCTGTACCTCACAGCAATAATATTTATTATTTGCCACATAATTCCATTGAAATTCATCAACAGGCACAGACGGCACAATCAAAGCAGAGAGGTCCAATTCAGCAATTCAAATTAGTTTAGGTGAAACCTAGTACACAGACTTGCTAAAGGTGCCTATGTCAGGACACTTACCACCACCCAGATGGATGAGCAGAATTAAAAACCCACCCCCTGGTGAGCTCTTACAAGGGGGAAAACTATCCATGGAGGTCAAAACATTTTATTCTTTAGCTGTAAACACGATTACTGTATAACTGAACGTGGGAGTCCACGGGGACCACCGGAGTCCACCTGTTCTCCTTTTTAAATGACCAACCTCTGATATTATCTAGTAGTGAATGTTTAAAAACTCATATATTGCATGAGGCATTCAGTGACACCAATATGACTGCAATCATAACCTATGATACAGTCTGTAGTTGTCTTAATCAGGTACAGGTTTGGGTGTATATACAGTATCATAATAGAGCTCACTTCTACTGTGAGTTGAATGAAGTGCAAATGTTATTGCAAAAAAAATCTAAGTATGACCTCTCAGGGACTCTGTAGGCATCAAGTGAATAAAAATAATCAAGTTTATTGATCTAATTTAGTCCAACCAAGAGCACTGGGAGATAGTCATACTGTCTTCTGGGACCAAATGCATCTAAATAATCGATAGCAGCCATATGCACATCATCAGGAATGCAGAGAATGAAGACAAAACTTTGCAGAAACTGAAATGTACTCATAAATGTGGATATTTTTGTGATCTGAGCATCTTTCTCTCTTTTATTTTTGCAACCTCCTTGTAAATCATCACTGCTTATAATGATCTGGCAAGCAGGACAGCAGGAGGTGCTGTTAGGGTGCCTTTAACACAAGCTATCTAACACACACACACACACACACACACACACACACACACACACACACACACACACACACACACACAGACACGCACACACTGAGCTGGTAGTTTCCATGACGCAGCATGTCTCTGCAGGAATTGAGAGAGCTCAGAGGGAGGGAATAGGTGACGGAAGGAGGGGGAAAAAGACAGTGAAGAAGTGTGAAGAAGACAGGGAGGGGTGATGGAGCAGAAGGGAAATGAGCAGAGTTCAGAGAGAGGAAATCAGGAGACCAACATAAACATGCCACCCTGTTACTATGTCCAGTTTGGTCAGGTACAACATCCATGTACAACATGATTTGTTTAGATGTGATTATTTAACACAAATCCATTCTATTGCATAATAGACAGAAATGTGGTGTATTTTATATGCCTTATGACATCTTACAGACTTATCTGGGAACAATTTTTCATGTCTAACTTATAGCCTGTTGTTGGGTCTGAGTTCTGTCTGTAGTATTTCTGTGTATCATCTTACGGTGGCAGTTGTGGCATGTATAAAAAAAAACTGATTATGCAATGTCTTTGTTTTTTCAGGACATGTTTTCCACATTTATCCAGGTTTTTCCTCAGCATCTCTCATTTAAGCACAATCTGCCCAGGTACAATAACAGCCACAGTTTATTACCTTATTTTATTTAGTATTTTCCTGTTGTTGCTTTGCATGTGATAAAGAAAAAATGTTAATAAATGTCTGCGAATCAAACCCCCAGTTAAAAATGTTTGCCGATGCTAGAGATATTCCTTTCGTTTCCTATGCATTCATATGTTTTGGATCATCATGCTAACATCAGGAAAGGGAACCTTTAGATATAAACACGAGTATAAATAAACATAAAGTATTGTTTTATTTTCTGTTTAAGGAGACAGGGAAGATAAAGTCCTCAAACAGATTTCCATGAGAAACCTACTAATGGCAACACTTTGTCATTTAAACCAAATTGCAACACTGTTTCTACCTTCTTCTTTTTTTTGGTACAGTCAAGTAATTAGCTGATGCTGCAGTAAAGCTAATGACAAGGAAATATTTCTTTTCCTGGTACTTTTGCAAGCTAATGCTAAGGAAAAAATGGTGTTGGAGTTAGTAAACACTAGGCTGTCTTATGGCACACAGAACAACAAGAATTGCCAGCTAGTGCTAGCTAATGCAATGCAGGGTAAGGGACACACCAGCAGCAGGATAGGGCGAAGACCAGAGCCAGTACATAAGAAAGAGAGCGAAAAGATGCTCCTGTAACTAATATGCTCGTCATTTATGTGCAGCACTTTGTGTCATGTATAACGTTGCAAACACATAGTGTTGGGTTAGTTTGCTAAACTTAGCAATGCTAGGAGTAGTTTTTCCGTGCAAATGTCCACAACTTGGTACAAAATGTGATTACAAATGGCTTCAGTTGCTAGGTTACATTCCAGTTAGTTCAGGCTGCCTGAAATAGCTTGCTTCTGGCATAAGACAGGGTTTTTATTGATGTTTCAGGCTCTGTTGCCACTGATGTTTATACATTTTGGTTGTCTTTGTATTTTGTGTATTCTAGTTTATGCAACTGTGTTGACCGTACTGATGTCTTTCTTTCAGACTTTAAAAATCAGAAATACATTTTCCTAATTAAGGAATGAAGTCAAATAAAGGGACACAATAATGGGAACTAGAATAAAATCTTTTGTTGTTGCCTACCATTTCTTCTTTTTTCACTCTGTGCTACCAATTTGTCCAAAAGCAAATTCATCTCACACATTACTGTTGGCCTCATTATCTTTGTGACCAAAAGGCATCTTGTTTCGTTAGAGCTGTCGTCAGAAGGCACAAACCAATTACTGGATAGTTTTAAGATAACCGATTTGTTTCTCTCTCTGCTGTAAAATCTTCGCTCTCAAATTTCAAAGTCAAGAGAAAAACAAGAGATTCTCAGAAATGTTAACCTTGCTTTTATGATCCACTATTTAATAAACTGTTATTTAATAAACAGAGAGCACGTTTTTAATATTTTTAGCAATGTGGTTTAGTTTATTTTTATTCAAGGTTTTATTAAATCTAAAAGCCTTTTAAAGCTCTTTTAAAGTCGCTGTAACTAAGGCAGTGCAGACCAATGTTCTCATCTGGTCTTATTACAGGTATTTGATATCTAAAGGCATCGACTTTATTCACATCTGAAAAAATGACATTTAAAAAAGTAAAGAAGAGACGGGAGAAACACCCTTCAATGATTTTGTGAGTGTTCATGTTTTGCAGCTTGTCCACCAGAGGGCGCTATGAAACTTCCCTGTAAGTAACACATGGTTTTCGAAGCCACGATCAGATAATCTGAGCAGAATCAAGTAAACAACTAAATAAATTCCCACACGTAACGAGGACATTTATTTAAATTTTATTTTCAGTGTCTGAAAGAAAAACTTAAACTGTCCCAGTATTGGATTTTTCAATCACCAAATATTGATATCGGTCTTAAAAAATCAGATATTAGTTTGGCTCTACTATTTGTGTACTATTTTATAAATCATAAAATCTAACTGGAATCAAACATGTAACTTTGAATTATAAACAATGTTGGATGTTCACATTAAACGTGAAAAACTACTTAGCGCTTGAATTCGGATTTTTTTCCCCACTCTTGGCTCTGTATGATGTCAGCGAGTGTGGACATCCTTAATGCGATCAATTCAGACGCGTAGCTCTGAAGTCCATCCCACCTGCCGTTCGAAGCTTTTGTTGACGAGGGGCAGCCTATCAGAAGAAAGTTGGCTTACAGGGTGGGGGAACAGAGCTGGCTCAAGACGGAGAATGAACTGAGCACAATACAGGATAAATATGGTTGATTGGGAACTTCATAGCTACTCTAATGGAGCCCATGATTTAAAAAAAAGGAAGCTGAGAATGAACGTCCCCTTTTAAGATGAAATTCCTCAGCACCCGTGGGGAACATTAGAAACAACTCAAAGCAATTTTCCTTTTTCTAATCATCACTAGCCTCTGGGCCTGACTAATAAACAGTGCGGATAGGGGACAGCACATCTGAGAAGGAGTTATGATACACGTCTGTCATCTTGATCCCAGAACAGAGAGAGAGGAAGACAAAGCCCTGAGAGTCAGGACCAGACCCGACAGAGAACAGATGGCCGGACACACAAACACACACACATACGCACACACAGAGACAGTGAGATATGAACACATACGACACGCATAGACAAACACAGAGACGACACACTGAGAATGATATATAGAGCAGGTTGACAGAAGAAGGCGCACATAGACACACAAATGCAGACAAATGTTACAGTTGCAAACAACAGAAGCACACCATATATACAGAAGGACTTGTTTATCGTGGAAAGACGATTCGAGCTATGATTTCCCAGCAAGTATTCAACATCAAGTTGCAGTCCTTATCCCTCAGCAGTCGGGTGGAAAAACCGAGAAAGGCAGGAGAGAAGATAAACAGAAAGAGGGAGTTTCATAACAACAGAGCCAGGGAGAGAGAGAGAGGGGAGATTCAGTATAAAAAATAACTGTAACAGATGAGTGGGGGAAAAGGAGAGATAAACAAAAAAGGATGGAGATAATCTCAGAAAAGGAAGCAAGTATGCACAGCCAAACTGCTCTTGTGCCCCGTGTTATTATCTGCCTGTTTATTGATCACATTCACTTCGACTGCCGGCTCTGCGATGCTCAGCTCTGGTTAAATAAGGAAATGAGAGACAGTCCTGCGTCACTGCTGATAGTCACTGTGTGTGTGGGTGAAAAACATCTCTGCCAGATTAGATACTGGACTGTGAGGTGCAAATACACATGATGATGGACATGCTGGACCCACTGTAGTTTTTACACTGCATATGGCTAAAAATTGTGTGATCAGATTAATAACTGATGCTCATGACGATAAAATTACCCCATACGTGCAAAGTTCACCTCGCGTTTCACATGAAAAAAATCGAAGAATTCAGTAACTAATCCACAACATACAGGGAGTGCAGAATTATTAGGCAAATGAGTATTTTGTCCACATCCTCCTCTTCATGCATGTTGTCTTACTCCAAGCTGTATAGGCTCGAAAGCCTACTACCAATTAAGCATATTAGGTGATGTGCATCTCTGTAATGAGAAGGGGTGTGGTCTAATGACATCAACACCCTATATCAGGTGTGCATAATTATTAGGCAACTTCCTTTCCTTTGGCAAAATGGGTCAAAAGAAGGACTTGACAGGCTCAGAAAAGTCAAAAATAGTGAGATATCTTGCAGAGGGATGCAGCAGTCTCAAAATTGCAAAGCTTCTGAAGCGTGATCATCGAACAATCAAGCGTTTCATTCAAAATAGTCAACAGGGTCGCAAGAAGCGTGTAGAAAAACCAAGGCGCAAAATAACTGCCCATGAACTGAGAAAAGTCAAGCGTGCAGCTGCCAAGATGCCACTTGCCACCAGTTTGGCCATATTTCAGAGCTGCAACATCACTGGAGTGCCCAAGAGCACAAGGTGTGCAATACTCAGAGACATGGCCAAGGTAAGAAAGGCTGAAAGACGACCACCACTGAACAAGACACACAAGCTGAAACGTCAAGACTGGGCCAAGAAATATCTCAAGACTGGTTTTTCTAAGGTTTTATGGACTGATGAAATGAGAGTGAGTCTTGATGGGCCAGATGGATGGGCCCGTGGCTGGATTGGTAAAGGGCAGAGAGCTCCAGTCCGACTCAGACGCCAGCAAGGTGGAGGTGGAGTACTGGTTTGGGCTGGTATCATCAAAGATGAGCTTGTGGGGCCTTTTCGGGTTGAGGATGGAGTCAAGCTCAACTCCCAGTCCTACTGCCAGTTTCTGGAAGACACCTTCTTCAAGCAGTGGTACAGGAAGAAGTCTGCATCCTTCAAGAAAAACATGATTTTCATGCAGGACAATGCTCCATCACACGCGTCCAAGTACTCCACAGCGTGGCTGGCAAGAAAGGGTATAAAAGAAGAAAAACTAATGACATGGCCTCCTTGTTCACCTGATCTGAACCCCATTGAGAACCTGTGGTCCATCATCAAATGTGAGATTTACAAGGAGGGAAAACAGTACACCTCTCTGAACAGTGTCTGGGAGGCTGTGGTTGCTGCTGCACGCAATGTTGATGGTGAACAGATCAAAACACTGACAGAATCCATGGATGGCAGGCTTTTGAGTGTCCTTGCAAAGAAAGGTGGCTATATTGGTCGCTGATTTGTTTTTGTTTTGTTTTTGAATGTCAGAAATGTATATTTGTGAATGTGGAGATGTTATATTGGTTTCACTGGTAAAAATAAATAATTGAAATGGGTATATATTTGTTTTTTGTTAAGTTGCCTAATAATTATGCACAGTAATAGTCACCTGCACACACAGATATCCCCCTAAAATAGCTAAAACTAAAAACAAACTAAAAACTACTTCCAAAAACATTCAGCTTTGATATTAATGAGTTTTTTGGGTTCATTGAGAACATGGTTGTTGTTCAATAATAAAATTATTCCTCAAAAATACAACTTGCCTAATAATTCTGCACTCCCTGTATTTATTTTAGCCACCTGCAGTTAGTTGGTCAGGTTGTAAATGAACAGAGATACAAGGCATTTAGCAACCGCCTGACAACCACCCATTCATGAGGGAAAAATGTGTCTTCACTCACCAGTTGGACTAAAAAACTGAAAAGTAATCAGCTGAGCAAAAAAAGGATTAAAATGTGATGTGAAAACTAAGCCGGGCACCATCCTACGTTGGACTACACAAACCACAGGTATGTAGTTTTGTCATATTTTATATTTGTATCCCTGAAGTCAAAAATTTAATTAAACAATTAATAATCAGTCAAATATAACCAAAAACTCAACACGACTCTGTATTTTCTCGTGATTAAATTACTGCTGAGTAAAATACCTCTAAGCAGTGGTATGCCTTGTGAAAGTATGGAGCAGCTCCATGTAATTTACACTAATAACATTTAATTAAAAAATGCTTTAATGGTTCCTCTTAGTTATTCTTTTTTAATTGCTGATAAAGCTCAAGAAAGATCAAATTTTATATTTCTAATATAAAATGATGGTTGTGCTGTTTTAAAGTATCTGTGGAGAAACTGACTCCAGTTTTCTGAGTATATATGTAGCCTCGTAATGGCCTTGGATGGCTGGACTCCGCCCCTAAGCCTTAGTGAGCCAATGACAGTCCTCAATGACAATGCCATTTTTAAAATTGGGCTTTGGGATCGGTAAAAACCCTCAAAAAACAAGCTATGTATGATATGACGCACATGAATCGTAATATAGTAAAAATCATTTTGGTGATTTTAAAATCACAAAAGGCTTCTCAGATTTAAATCAGTAATGACCAAATATACCTTCAAACCAACCGACATCCTACTGTAAGTTGAAGTCAGTCTGCCATAAACTTTTAACAGTGCAGTTCAAAATATGCAAACAGCTCTACCAGTGGAAATCGATACTACCAATCAATCAGATACCAATATGAAGACAACGGGAGAGGGTCTGTGGCTCTGCTTCCCTCAGCTTTATGGAGCCTTTTACTGAGTGATGACTGCATCGGATCATTTCACTCTTGTTGCTCTTACAGTGGTGTTTTCAGCTGCAGCAGGTACCTCTCTTCTTTGAAAAAGCTCTTAAAACCCACAGTGCACTACCCGCTCAGCACCAAATGGCAGACAGACACAGCTGGCACCTCACTGGTCAACACAGTACAGCGTTTTGCAGTCGGTAGGCAATGGATCAAAATCTTCCCAAACCTTTGGTTTTGTGCTCCACTGGGGCATAAAGCACAAAACCTAAAGGACAAAACTAAATCTTCATGAGGGTGAAGAAAAATCATATCACCGTTATGAAGAATTTATAAAACTCAAATGTAACTAAATTAAAAAATCTCCCCAACAATGTTAACAAGAGCACTTCAAGACTGCATATCTCTGCTACACGCCATCCATAAACTTAGTATCAAAAGTGTATCTGAAGGTAGATCAGTTTGTGATATTCTCTTGAGAGCAGTGTATTCCTATTGTTTTGTACTGTATGTATTTGGGAGGATAGCATGCAAAGGATTAAAAATTGCCCAAACTTGCATCGGAAAAGAATCCTGACTAACTTTTTTGGCGGTAGAAACATTTCGTCACTCATCCAAGCGACTTCTGCAGTCTCCAACGATTCAGAATTATTCAGCTGAGTCTGAGGAAGTTACTTGGATGAGTGATGAAATGTTTCTCCCACTGAAAACGCCACCTCCAGATAACAGAAACAACTTTCCAGTATTTCTGAGCGTGCATCAAGACAGAAATTTGTGCATCAACTTCACAAGTTAATGACTTCTTAGTTGGGCCAAGCCACGTGTCTAATATCTATCGCTAAGTTTTTCCAGTAATGTTGCTAACAGACACAAACTGAACCGATCACATGACCTCCCTTGGCAGTGGCACAGGGTGCAGTGCAGCACTCGGATAGCAGGTTTAATCCTAGGGTGTGTAAAGGTTTTAATAATTAAATAAATCTACAGTAGAAAGCTGTATGTCGTCACCCAGAGTGAAGGCTAAACTGCAGCAATAGCACACAGTGTTCGCTCTGATCAGGTGGTAACTACTAGGATCAGTCAACTCATCTTTCAAAGGCCTGAATTTGCTTGGATATGAATTAGTTCTCTGCTGTTGAGAGAGTGTAGTAAAAAACGGCACGACAAAGCATGCAAATGTGAAATTTTAAGGTTGCAGTTTTCGTCATTACTCCAATTTTACTGAATAAAAAATCTGTTTTGTCTGTAACATAAGCAATTTGGTTGAATTAAAACCAAAGTGACTAGTTCAATACCGAGGGACTTCAGCGTACGAGGGCTATCAAAAGCAGCCCCGCCTTTTCCGTTTACTGAATCAAGAATCGGTTAGAATTAGCAAAAGTAACGCTGGCAAAACTACTGAAAGAAACTCGTGTTGCTAAAATGTGAAACTGACTTTGGAGGGAAGGTTAGGAAAGATGGCCTATTTTGAGTTTTCTGAAGATTCTGAGTTAAATCTACTGATACTAAGACACAAAACACTCTTTACTGCAATGCGCTTCTCAGAAGTCAAGCCTGCAGCTGTCACACAGGAGGCTCACAGTGGAACCTGAATCTTTGTGGGCGTATATATGAATTTTATGATACAGAAATGTTATAACAGTAGAGTGAGGTTAAGCTTGGCTGTATATAATTCCTACCAAAAAAAAAAGCTTTAATCCCTCAGAGCCAGAGCCCATTTTGTTATCAACAGAGCAGCTTCAGGTTTCATCCTTTGATGACAGCGTGAAATCTTTGTCGGCTGGTTTTCATAGCTTTCAGCAACTTTCTGTCATGTTCGTTTTCTGAGATCAGAGGAAGGAAGCGAGCTCTCTGCGTTTTACGTGTTGCTTTAGTGCCGCTGCCAGCGTGCTGAGATCTCCCGTTTATGTATTTTTTTAATGCGTTTCGCGTGTCTTGGCCGTCGTACACAGACCCGTGCCTATCCGTCCCCTACGCGAGTTGCTTTCGGGCACGTAAAAACTCAGATGAAAGGACGACAAATTAGAGCGCACAATTAGTCGTCTAATTAGAACTCATTTTCATTTAGGCTCTCAGATATTAATCAGGTACAGTGACTGTCTGAGCAGCCTACAGCTTTTTATGGAATGCAGCAATATTCACAAATCTTTAGATATGGGTACACAAAAACAAGGGTTACATAAGGCTACGAAACCACCTACTTGATGTCCTACATATAGAAGCTATTTAGAGCACAGCAGCTTGTTTTTAGGGGTGGCCTGAAGATACAGAAGACTTTGTTTTTGTTTCTAGACACCCACGCAAACATATAGGATGTCAGAACTCGTGTGTTCACTTTTTGCGTGTTAATTTTTTTTCTTTTCTTACACAATTTAAAAAAAAAAAAAGACTTTATTGATGTGTCTTTTTTCCCCTGAAATTGAGGTCTTTTCGTTTCTCTGGAAACACTTTACTCAAGTCTTCCTATTTATAAGCACTATATAAATATTTGCAGAATGGTTTATAGCACCCTTCAAGGTAGTTGACATTTGTGTTTACAAGTGTATTTGTCAACAACTGCAAATCCACTTTCCGGGCACTGGTGAGTGGAAAGAATGACAATATGGTGCAGTTTAAATAATAAAACTAAGCCATTTTCACACATGAACTCCAGGCGATCTTGGCAGAATCAAGTCGCCGTCTGATGTTCCCCTCTTTTCAAATGTAGCACACATCAGAAGAAGGTTTGTGTCAGCTGTATTACTGCTGGAAACAGTTGGGTGTAAGTGAGGCTTCTGCCTGAGAAGAGTCTGCAGAAGGAAGGATGTGTAATCCACTCACTCACTGTGAGAAGTTCATCTACCTCCATCTCACCCTATCCTCAGCATCTTCTCTGTCACGCCAACCCTCTGCAAGTCCTGCTTCACCACATCCATGAATCTTCTCTGCAGTCTTCCTCTTTTCTTCCTGCCTGGTATCTCCATGTCCAGCATCCTTTATCTACTATATTCACTATCCCTCCTCTGCACATTTCCAAATCATCTGTAACTTTGTCTCCCTCTGAAGTCTAAAGTATATGTTCTGACATGCATCTCCATCAGGTAATGTCTACTCTAGAAAACTTCAGAGCTGCAGTGCATGTGTGAAAAACAAGTAATTTGCTCATAGGAGTGGTTAAAGGTGTTGGCATACAAACCCCCCCCCCAGTCCATTCAATAATAATCACTATCGACACAAAGGATTCCACATATATATTTTAAGCCAAGAGGCTTTTCCTCTTATTTGATTTTGTCATGTTAAGACCATTCAACATGCATGGTTGTCACCTTTTTCAAATGGCTTCTGAGAGTTATGGAATTCTGGAGCAAAACGTTTCCGAGATAAAAGCGATAATTTGAAAGACAAAACCTGAAACAGGAGGAAACTCTGCGTTTGATTCGGACGGCGTGCTCTGACAGCACCAGCTCTCATCAAACTGTCACAGTGCTACTGTCCCATGAAGACGCAGCATTGAGAAAAGTAACCTGATGATGTTTTCAAAATGTCAGGAAATGTGACTTTAGCAGCGCAGCAGAAATGCTGCAGTCGTTTGTGCCAACTTTTAAAAGCGAGCCATGATAATAGATGGACGTGAACAGATGGGTAAATACTCAGCTTAAAATATGAAGCTCCCATGTTTCTGAACAGAGAGGCTTTGGTGTCTGCACCCCTGATTTAACACATCAATCAACATATTTCTACTGGGGCTAACAAGAACCTGGATTATTTCCTAAGAAATACACACACACACACACACACACACACACACACACACACACACACACACACACACACACACACACACACGACAGTTATACACTGACTCATAGCCTCCTCGAAGCTAAGCCTGTCTCTCCTACTCAGAAGAAATAAAACCTTCTCTTGCTGCTTAGTGATGGACAAACTGTTTTAGAGTAGAGTATCTTTTTTGACTTTTATATGCATGTCAGCGCATTGAAATGTTAATTTGCACCTCAATAGTCAGGCAGGTGGCTTGTCTTGTGTTGACAACTTAAAAGCTCCAGATTCAATCACCAGAGCCGCCAGCGTGTCCATCAAACGTCTCTCAACTGTCCTCGAGTGAGTCACTGAGCTTTTATCTTCTCACTCGCTTCGACTCGCTGTGCGCTCGAAATATCTCTATAAATTGTCAATGTTAGGAGAAAAAAAATCTGTATAAGCCGCTTGCTCAATTTCCATATAATATCCATCTTCTGAGCATCATAGGTGGCTGCAAAAATCAGCCACATATGAGGGATGGATCATCTGACACGGCAGCCAGCCGTTATCTTCCATCTTTATCCCAACGATGAAAGGCCTCCTGTCACACTGAAGCTGTTTACTCTTTTTAGTTTTACCATCATTTCTGGGTCTATTTTTTCCTACTTTATTTAGTTTTTTTACATTTTGCCAAGTGATGCAAGTTGCTCTTTAATGGCTTTGAAAAATGTACGTAACCTGAATTTACAGCTGATGCAAAGAGTTAAAGACTCCCACCGTAGATGTCAACAGTTTTAAACCTTCTTTTTACAGCACCACTTAAAGTCTTGATGATTGGCCTTTTTTTAATTCTATCTGTGGAATTGTTTTCTGTCTTTTGCCATCCATCCATCCATTTTTTTAACTGTTTGTCTAAATCAAGCTCACGGTGAAGCTGCAGTCTATCCCAGCTGTCCCTTGGTGACAGGTGTGGTACATCATTGGAAGGGTCACCAGTTTGTCACAGAGCCAACATAGACACTGACAATCATGCACGATTACATTTACACCTATGAATCACTTAGAATCACCAAATATCCTGACATTTGTAGCAATTTTGCATTAATTGCTTAGTAATTCCTAAGCCACCATTTGTATATACAGATCCCCATTGTAAGAGACTAAAAAATTAAGTGGACTCATTATGTACCAACCTACATACACCAACCTGCATATTTACACACACTAAGGAAGGGCTGTTTAGGTTGTACTGGCCGGTGGATTCAAAACCAGAAGCCTTTTACTGTGAGGTGGCAACGTTTACATGTTTCAAGTGTTTAAATTGTTAAAAAATTAAGACAATGTTCTTTGGGACATCCTGAAATTCCGAAGTTTCAGTAAAAAACAACAACAACCAAAACTTACTTCTCAAATAAATGATAAATATCTGATTTGTTAGGGTCTGTAAGCTTATACATACAGATTTCCACATTTCCCAGTCTGACCATAACTAGTCCTTCTAGTTTTTCTATAACTAAAACTCTACTTGACATGATTTTAAAAAACAGTCGTCGTGTATCCCTACACCACACTGTGCTTCTTAATCTCTCCCTCTCTCTCTGTGAGTGACGTAACGCTGCCCAGAGATTGATAGATCATATTAGACCTGCTGTCAGCTTCTATTAAAGATTTTGCCATCGGACCTGCCAGCTGATCAGCAGCTATCACGGAAAAGGCGTGATGGAGGCATGAAGATTGTAAAAGAAAATTTTAAAAAAGGCAAAATAGCACACACACAGAGTGTGGAGAGGATGCTAAAGTGGCAGTATAAAAACTGATTATTAGCGGATAAATAATTTATTCAAGACAAAATCATCTAATAGTGTGTTTATAGGGCAAAGTGTAACTGTAAAATCCTTAGATTTTCAGTTTTTGTAAGGTCTTGGTGTTTTGCACTAAGGGATTGTATATCAAGCATCAAGGCTACAAAACTGTGGGCACCTTCTTATACAAATGCACAAACACACACACAGACACACACAGGTTCAGCCTATGACGTGTAGTTTGGAAAAACTGCAAACACTGCAGGAAACGCAGCCACCCACCCACGCACACACAATGTACCTAGCTCTTTAAGCATGGAGCCGTTCTCTGACTTCCATCTCTCCTTTTTCTTCTCAGGACTATTCTTCCTTCTCTCCTTCCCTTTATCCTTCACTCCATTCTGCTTCCTCTTTTCTCCCTTCTGGGTTTTCTCTGCAAGGAGACACAGAAGACAGGCCCATTTTAGGGATTTAGTTGATTTATTCAATTTAATCTTGATTTAACCAAAAAGTGTCACTGAGCTTGGGGAATGTCTTCTTTTCAGGTGCAGTTTGAGTAAGAAAGCGAAGTTTCAAGTTGGAGAAAATAGTGCAAAAAGATACATAATTAAGAGCATGTTTGTCCTTATTTGAACAATTGATAAGAATAAAAAAAGAAAGCTGTATTTCTTTGTTTTATATAATTTAAAAATTACTGCATGACACCAATATTATTTCAATCTCAAGGAAAATTAGTTTTACAGAGGGAGCTCCTTGTAGTTTATGAGACGAATAATTTCTGAAGGAAGAAAAAAAAAACACCAGAAAATGTTATATTGGGAAAAGTTTGGCAGAGTGTAAAACAGGCCTTTGAGAAGTACATTTTGCCCTCACCGTTTAAGAAAAGTAGCCTTCAAAGAGCAATATTATCATTCAGTAATGTCAGACATAACTCAAATATTCTCTCTCTTTTTGCTGTTTTTGGTCTCTACTGACTCTTCTGGGAAATACGAAGCTCTTAAGCTCCATAAAGCTCCACTGTGTTTGAGGTAGCTGCTGATAGCGTCTTTCTGCTGTTTGGTGCTAAGAAAGCAGAGCTTTTCGAGAGAAAACAGCCGCCTGCACACCAAAAATTCTGTTTTTTGAGACTGAACAAAAAATGATAGAAGTTTGATCCTGAAAGGACAACTAAAACAAGCGGAAACTCCCTACAACCATTCAGGGACCAGTGATTTACTGATAGTTTAGACAGGCATGCCCTTCCTCAGACACAGTAGCTCCCTAACTAAACTCACTGGACACTTTATTAGGTATATCTTGTTACTAACGCATTGGGCCAACTTTAGCCTTCAGAACTACCTTAATTAATCATTTCTGCTGGAAACATTCCAACATCCCATCACACAGTTGCTGCAGATTTGTCATTGCACATCGATGCAAATCTCTCGTTACCCCGCATTCATAAGGTGCTCTATTTGACTGATAACTGTGGAGGCCATTTGAGTACGGTTAACTCAATGTCATCTTTAAGAAACTAGTTTTAGATGATCTGAACTTTGTGAATGGCGCACGTTTTGATCGAAAGCAGCCATGAGGTCAACCCAACACTCAGGTGGGTTGTGGAATTTTAACAAGTTGGTACTAGGATGCCCAAAACCGTGTGTAATCGTGGTTAACTGTGTGACGCAAGGCAGGATTTCATGCTAATTAAACTAACTTCTAACGCTACCATCTTAATGCCATCAGACTTGGCAATATTTTCTTCTATTGTCTAATTTTAACGAGCCTTTGTCAACTGTAGCCTCCCAGTGTGGTCTTCTGCCGCCGATGGGCTACAGCAGCAGAAGACCACATCTTTGTGTTGAGAGATGGTCATCTGCATACCTTGGTAAAAGGTAATTTCTTATCAGCTCGAAGTAGTCTCCCCTAGCTTTTTACCCCACAGAACTCCTGTTTGCTGGATATCTTTTTTTTAAGATTTGTAAATCCTAAAGATGACTGTATGGAAAAATCCCAGCGTATCAGCAGTTACTGATATGCAGTTGTTGCTCGTCTGAAATACTCAGACCAGCTCCAACAGTCATGGCATGTTTAAAGCCACTTAAATGACCTTTCTTTCCTATTTTTATGCGTGGTGTCAATTTCAGCGGTTCTTTACCATGTTTAGATGTGTAAATGCACTGCGGCGCTGCCGTGTGAATGGCTGATTACATGTTAGTGTTAACGAGCAGTTGAACAGATGTACCTAGGTGGTTAGTGAGTGCACAAAACAGCCCAAACAGAAACCTTCACTGCTAATCGGTTTTACTGCCATGCAGCTATAGTAACACGTTTTTATTGCTGTATTTGACAGCGTTATTATGAGACCTGGTGACAGGTTTACACCTTTTTATCAGCTTGGCCAAATGTGACTCCCCTTCTAATGAGGTTTAGTGGTTTGGAGCCACAGTTCATCTTCAGCAGCTCATTTTCACTTCTGCTCTACTCTGATAAACCGCAGCTGACTGTGGCGCATGTTAATGCTTGTTGTAAAGGTTGTTTAGTATTCCAGTTGAAGTTTCAGGGTAAGGCTGTCCATGTGGACCCATGTGGCCTTGATGGATGTTACCTCAGTTAACCTAAAAGTTAAAACAAAGTCTAGTCATGGGGTTATCTACGTGAGTGGATTCAGGTTAAAAAGCCGTTTTGTATTCTTATATTGTCAAGATATTGCCGATAAGCAAAATGCCTCTGGGTTGATGTGGACAGCAGGGGGGTCTCTGTCAACTATCATTTTATTTAGGATTGTTCAGAATTGCAGTGTGTGTTCTTCAGTCTCCCTAACAGCCTAGCCCACCATTTAGACACATTTTATGTGTGCAAAAAGCACATGCATCAGTTGTGTATCAGTCTTCAAGGCCTGCGAGCATGCTGACACACACACTTTATGGCATGTAACAGAGCCCTGCAGAGCGCCTCCCTGCTGGGAGCTGTCCTCTCGCTCTAGGAGACCTCGCTCACTCCCTTCAGCAGGGAGCGTGGCAGGAAACACAAGAAACACTGATAAGTACACACCGTGAAAGATACTGTAATACTGTCTAATGCAGTGCTTGTCAAATGGTGGTACTGCCAGGGGTTCTGTGAAGTCCCGCATGGGGTAAGTTTAACGTTAACAAAAATATCAGTCAAACACGAATCCTGGAAGATAAATAAAAAAGTGAGCTAAATAAAAGATAAATCAAGTTTTATATTCAATATTCTCATTTCCAGTGTAGTTTCAGTCAGCTGCTGCAAACTGCCAACTGCCATAAATCCTCACAGAAGGCAGAGGCAACAAGCCCAGTCGCATTTACTCAGGCAAACATCAGGTAAAATTGATTCTTGGTTGAAAAGTGTGGAAGACATAGATGTTTCTTACAGAAAGAAGTGAAGCCTAGTTCTTTGTAATGACAATGCACAAAACAAAAAAAAAAAGATCCTCAGTGAGGCACAATATCACGATTCCTACTAAACTATTAATGCAATTTATTAACCCTTTCAGGTGTAATGTCTGATTTAGACTTCTTTAGTGAATCTTTGCAGAGCCTACAGTGTAACCCGTAGGTGGCCAATCCAGTCAAAGGAGCTTGCAAAGAAAAGCGTCTGGACTTCTTTAAGTTGCTTGAAGACGTTTCACCTCTCATCCGAGAAGCTTCTTCAGTTCTAAGGTCAAATGGTGGAGAGTCCCAGATGTAAACCTAGTGGGAGTGACCCCCCACAGAGGGACAAAAGGACCCCCTGATGATCCTCTAATCGCCTGAGCCAAGGTGTGAAACTGGGCGTGGGTCCCAATCAGCCAGAGTTTCGGGTGTGTTCATTGTGAAACCTGGCCCCACCTTATCATGCGAATTCCTGAGGTCAGATGGCCCAGGATGTGAGTGGGCGTTAAGGCGTCTGGGAAGGGATCTCAAAACTGGATTATAGATGGCAGAGTTGGTGTCGTAAACCCCCGCCTCTGTTCAAAGATGGTCGCTCACAGTGGACATAGATGGCTTCTTTCACTCCTCTTTCAAACCATCTGTCCTCTCTGTCCAAAATGTGAACATTGGCATCCTCGAAAGAGTGACCTTTGACCTTAAGATGCAGATGGACTGCTGAGTCTTGTCCTGTGGAGGTGGCTCTTCTGTGTTGTGCCATGCGCTTGTGAAGTGGCTGTTTGGTCTCTCCAATGTAGAGGTCTGGGCATTCCTCGCTGCACTGTACAGCATACACCACATTGTTAAGTCTGTGTTTTGGCGTTTTGTCTTTCGGGTGAACCAGTTTTTGTCTGACAAGACTCAGCAGTCCATCTGCATCTTAAGAACAAAGGACATTCTTTCGAGGATGCCAATGTTCACATTTTGGACAGAGAGGACAGATGGTTTGAAAGAGGAGTGAAAGAAGCCATCTATGTCCCCTGTGAGCGACCATCTTTGAACAGAGGCGGGGGTTTACGACACCAACTCTCTGCCATCTATAATCCAGTTTTGAGATCCCTTCCCAGACGCCTTAACGCCCACTCACATCCTGGGCCATCTGACCTCAGGAATTCGCATGATAAGGTGGGGCCAGGTTTCACAATGAGCTCACCCGAAACTCTGGCTGATTGGGACCCACACCCAGTTTCACACCTTGGCTCAGGCGATTAGAGGATCATCAGGGGGTCCTTTTGTCCCTCTGTGGGGGGTCACTCCCACTAGGTTATATCTGGGACTCCCCACCATTTGACCTTAGAACTGAAGAAGCTTCTCAGATGAGAGGTGAAACGTCTTCAAGCAACTTAAAGAAGTCCAGACGCTTTTCTTTGCAAGTTCCTTTGACTACGATGACCTGGATGACTGAGAACCTTCACAGACACAATGCAATCCAGTGTTTCATATGCGGTGCCAGCCATGATAGAGACAAATAAAAAGATGGGGCATTTACAACATTTAACACATATGTAAAAATCCTTTGTTATTTACCTTGGGTGGTAACTCTACCTTAAATTTAAGAGCCAAAATGGATCATATGGAAAAAAAGAAGTAGATTTTAATGCAAGTAAGGCAGGTGATTCTTTTCTTTGGTCCTTTATTGCCCAAACCTGTAAGAACAGTGAAATAAAAAACAAAAATGCTTTTGTGCTAATTGCCCACAGTTAGGGTCAGGGCTGGATTATCACTGGTAATGACTTAGACCTCAGAGAATTAAGAAGATAATGTCACGGGTGCATAATAACAAAAACATTCAAGTATTATTTAGTGAGAAGCTCTGTGTTTAATAAATAAGACACTGAAGGGTCAGTCTTCTGTTTTAAGGTAACTGCTTCCTAAAAAGGGTCAGAGGGGCACTTGGTTCACCTAACATGTTTTTCTTTACTTGCCTAGATACTGTATACTGTCACTATGATGGATGTTTATATTAAACATGAGCAGAATGTCCAATAGTTTTCCTCTACTCTTGGGTCTGTATGATGACATAGAGAAGGGATTTCCCCAATATGGTTGCACATCCCTAGCTGTGACCACAGAAGCTCCACCCACTTGTTATTCAAACCTTGTGCTTGTGGGGGACAGCCAATAAGGACAAGGCTGTCTTAAACGGATCTAAAACGGCTCGTTTCAGACTGTGGACGAATGCAGGAGTTGCACCAAGGTCCATAAATAGATAAATAAGGGTTCAGGGGCTCATTCAACAATAACTAAAAATGTAACAAGTGAAAAGCTGTGTAGGTGCTTGTTGGTTTTTCCGGTGATTTTACATAAAAAATATGGTGTAATAATACATTACAATAAAATATGTTTTCTTATACTGAGAGTAATTCAATTAGGGCTGAAACTAATTATTGGTTTATCATTGTCTCTTTTAATTGGTAGTCAGAATATTACCTAAGAAAAACTGTTGCAAATTTGCCCAAATGTGAGATATTATTATTGGTTGTTTTGTCCACCCAAACCTTCAAGATATTCTGTGTGTAACAATCAGAGCTGGAGTTAGATAATGGATAGTGTTTTTGCTCGGTACAAAAAACCAACCCTAATGATTAATGGATTATCAAAATGTTTTCATAACTGGCTAATCATTTCAGGCCCATTATTTGTGATGCCATAACTGAACAGAAAGAGGATTGCCGAGTTCTACGTTTACCAGATAATGACAAACACATGCACACTCCACACACATGTCTGCACACACAGCAGGCCAGGAAACGGCGCAGACCCATGCAGTCATACTTCAGTGAGCCTCGCATATACAGCACAGCGATGATCTCCATCTCTCCCTCCCATTGTATAACATGGGGAGCCCTTAATGTTGGAATGTCTTGTTGTAACAGGCTCTCGCTGTTTACACAAACAGAGTCCTGACTGCACGGCTCACTGACTCTCCTGCTGCTGTGCATCATGTTTATATATACATGCTTGTGTGCGCATGCATGCACCAGTACAGCAGGTGGCAGCTGCGAGATCATAGCGAGGTTTTAAAAAGGGTGAAACGGTCGAAATAGATTATCTGAAAACTACAGCGAGTGTCTAAACAGTACAGCAAATAATTTACTGGATTTAAAAAAAAATTGTAATGTGAAAATTAAAAACACAGAAAAGCCCAATTTATCGCTTTTAATTATTTTTATGTGCCGCATAATGAGCAGCAGCTCTTTTGCGAGCACATTTCTCTTTTCTTCTTTTGACTTTTTATTAGCAGCAGCTGTTGTTTTTTTTATTTTTTACCACCAGATGACCCTTGTTGTGCAGTTCGCAGCAGGAAATGGAACAAAGTTTAATTCCTCGTTAAAACCAGTTTAAAACCAGTCTCCTCGTTTTTATTAAAAAAATACATTTTCTGTGAAAATCTGCAAAAAACAAAGCAAAACAAAACAAAAGACTGATTTTTTTTTTTTAAATAAAGGAAGAAACAACCATTAAAGCTGGTTGGTAAACATGACAGTGCACCGAGCTTTGTGTTAAGATAAGAAATACTTATTTATTAATCATAATAATGCTATTTATCCCATACATCTGTATGAGAATGCTGTAGGAGTTCATAAGCAATACACATATAAACACACTATGGAGTCATTTATTAGAAACTTGGTCATAAAGTAAACTTAATAAGGTGTTTTTTAAACATTTTTTGGGTCTACATGAAACATAATTGATATCAGGTTTGTTACATTTTACCCTGAGTGAGACTTTTCATCTGGATTGAATGTCTTTTGCGCCCTGTTCAATAGTTGTTCAGGTATTTCACTCAGAACCACAAATGTCAAATTCATGGAGGAGTTAGAGGAAAGCTCAGGGCACGTCTCTACAGAGTCTTTTATCATCCAGAAGCTGCTGAGATATTTATTTAGTAAGGACCAAAGGGGTCAGGCCAAATGATGGGCTGAATGATTCAATGTAGCTGAGCGCTCAATTTGATCTTATATCAAATTTGATCTTATATCAAAAAATACACACAGTATTATATCATAGATGCTCTGTAACATCCAGAATAGACCTTTTTAAAGGCGTGTGTGTTACTTGTGTGTGTGGTTGTCATTGCCACCAGCAGGCTGTCCTCATGGTTACTTTAGCATGGAGGAGCAGGACATGCATGAATGGAGCTGAGAGAGACCAGAGAGCGATTTCACACTGAGACGACCTCTGTGTGTGTCCAGAGAGACGAGTGTGAAAGCTTAGTTCAGTAAGAGCACAACGCCAAATGTTAAGAAAAAAGGCAGAGTATTTGGTTGTACTGTGTGTTTATGTGGACTAAAAATCTTTCCATTTTTATTTAGGAATATTCACATTTTCAAAGGGATGGTGATGCTATAAAAACAGTCAGCAATAAACACAAAAAGGTCTTACACGCAGGCGTGTGTTGGACATCCTCAAAGACAGGAGGATACTTGGAAATATTCGATTTGAAAAGTTATATAAAGTGAAAACTGTTAAAGTTATTGGAGGTTAATGGTGTGGAAAACCTTTTAGAGCCTTAACTCTTTCCCATTTGGATGCCTACTACAGGTAACTCTTGTTTCTCTTTTATGAACAGAGGGGTTTCTAGTGAAGTTAGTGAACCTATTCAATTGGTTGTCAAATCTCATCTTTACTGATATATTCTGATGTATCAAAACTTGTAATTAAAGAAACAGGGGAGGTCATTAAAAGTCGTCTTTATGGCAGAATTAAAATTTTAGACGAACTGAACCAACCAACGAAAAATTTTGAAATAAAGAGGGAAAGTGGTTAGCTTTTTTGTTAAATTATGAAATTTTTTACACTTCTCTCTGCCATAATGTTTCCACTCCTCCACTTTTCACTGTTTTATTGTTCCTCAAAGGAAACACAGAGGCTCTTTTCATTCAGACGTCTGCTGTGATACGCGGTTCTTATCGGTGCTAGACTCCTTTCGAGAAGATAGCATCTACGACTATGTGCTTCCTTACTTCGCCTGTATCTGCACCAAAAACAAAGCTGGCATCCTTCCTGTCTCAACATCAGGTTTTGCATTAAATGTGCCAGATGAGTAAAAAAAGATTTTCTTGAATTCGCTGCTCCACAACAGAAATGAGTAAATCAAAAGCTTACCTTGGAGCCTCAAATATCAGCTATTTAAACCTGACTTACCTACAGAGGGAAGTAAATTTATTGAGATTACACTGCTGGCAGGGCAAATTTACACAGTACCTCTTTACCGCTGCAGTTCTCGGTGCCCTGTAAGGTGCACTACGACTTGTCAGAAAGCAAAGAAATGTTTAAATAGAACTTGGATTGCTGGCAAACATCTATTACCCGAATCTAAAGCAACTCAGAAACTGAAACACGCATTCAAATAATTTGGTCTTTAAACAGGACAGACTTAAATCACTGGGGGAGCCAGCTGGTGTTATAAACCTCTGTTGTTTAAACAGAGACGACCTGTTATTGGTATCATTTAATTCCTGGAAATTTCCTGGAAAGTCTGCCCATTTTAAAAAATTTTTTTCCAGTCAGCACTGTGGTAAAAATCAAGACCATGAAGACAAAGGAGGCTGGGGAAAAGCCATGTTTGGAGCAATACATGTGACCTGATAGCTAGTCTTTGTATGCCCTAATAAACAGTAATGTACACTTGGTGAGTGCATGCATCTTCGTCTTCCACTTTTCCCTCTTAAAGATACATTTAGGAAATTTGTCTAAATCTTTATCCATGTGAATTCCAAGGACGGTGGGTCTGTAAAACCACTTGACGCTGGTGTGAAGGTTGTAGGAGTTATGTATGACTGCGTGAAACTTTTTTTCCCCCCATTTCTGTAAAACAGCGCAGGTACATCTCCTCGACACTCTCCCCCGTTTTTCCAATTTATTTTATGGCTGTTGCTGAAACTGCAGAGGCCATTAACGCCGGGGGATCTTTGAGGGAGCTCCCAGAGGGAACGCTTCTTCACACAGCTTCTAAATTATAATTTCTTTCTTTGTTTTGACAGAAGCACCATCTTATCCTCTGATCTCCCAGCGACCGTTTCCAACACCCCCCCCTTTCCTAATCTTATCTTGTTCTTTTATATGTTCTACAGCATGCAATAGGAGAAAAAACTAGTCTGTGGGTTTTAAAGGACGCCTGCAGGCTCTGCTTGAATGTGTGGAAACTTCCTCCCTGCAGGTTGTAATCTCTCCACAAATCCAACCATCAGCACAAGAGACCTTTTTTTTTAAACATGTTTTTGTCAGATCTGGGCTTTCTTTTTTAAACTTTTTTTTTTTATACGTTCTGCTGTTTGCTTTTTCTCAATCTCCACAGTATTACTCCCTCCCTGAAAACCTCCTTCCCTTTCTTGTTTAGAAGGTGCAACAGCACCGGGGGATTTGTCTTTTTGAAGTGTATGATTAATTTTCCCTCTTTCTAGGCGCACTGAACTGCAGCGTCTATGTATGTGTGTAGCCACTGTGTCCCATTTCTTACCTGAGCTCATTAGTGCAATGTGAGAAAGTTTTTTCCCACTTCCTCCCCTCCCCTACTGTCTTTTCCTCCCTCTCGCCACCTTTTGTTCCATCCTTTTGCTATTTCTCTCTCATTGTAGCTACTTCAGCTTCCCTCTCTTCTTCCACTACTTCTTTCATCCCATTACCTTCTTGTCCCTTCCCATCCTCGTCTTCCTCTGTCCTTATTTTCTCTGTCTTCCTCGCACTCCTACACACATAAACACACACACACTTGCTGAAAGCAGATCAGAGAGGCCAATACTAACCGCTGTCAGCTTGTCACGGTTGGGTTTGAGCCAGAATATAAATGCAGTGCACTATCTGCATAATAATAATGCTGCGTGAGAGCATGTGTATGCACTTTTCAAGAAGTCCTACCTACAATGGGGATTATAACTGGAGCTGTTTTTGCAGGTGTGTCCACTAAAGGCAAAAAATATTACCCGCATAGTGCTGTACAACAATTTGTTACATTGACAAATTACAAAAAAACGCATAAGAATGAGCAATGCAGGCTGGTAAGCGATAGATAAAACTTAAACCAGCACAAAATTAATAAGGAAACCTGACTCCAGCTCCAGCTTTAGTAGTTACAAGGAAGAAATACTGTTATTCTAAAGGCCTGACAAGAGAAGAGGAGGTTTAAGTGTGATATGAGTTTCTTTTACGGCTTTCTTTAAAGTAGTCAAGCTTTTTCAAAACCTAAAAAGAACATGTTACCTTGGCTTAACCAGAGCGTGTTCACTTACTACACTGCACTACAGCCACTGTCCCTACAGCACACCTACAGATAGTCCTCAATGAAAAGGAAAGGAGCTTAACTGCTAAAATAATTTTCACCCGCTTCTTGACAAAAAGCCCACATATAATATTAATTGTGTCAGAATTGAAATAAAACAATTCCCATATCCTAGTTTTGACCATAAATTGACAGCTTCTTACTACAATATGCAAAATCCCTGTTTGTGAGTGTGTGTTTGTTTCTTTGGCTGCCAACACCTCCTACACAATTAGGACTTGAAGAGGCAAACGTGGCACACGGTTACAACGTGTGCCCCTGAAGGTTTTTATCTATATTAGATGTTACGATGCCATCATGTTGTCTACCAGCAACCCAAAAATGAGTTCAAATGACCTTTTAGCATTCATGCAAAATGGAAAATGGACTGCGTTTTCCTTTCTGCACCTACCTTCAACGAAACCTGTCGTTTAATTTCACAGCTAACAGCAAGAACAGGCTTGACAACACTTCAGCATGGCCATGTATTAGTTTTCCTAATTTGCAAGAGGACATACACGCTTGATGGCATCAGTCTTCAACTGATTACTACAAGAGACTGGGAGCAAAGTTAAAATCAAAACAAAAGCTTATCAGAAACTGTACATTTGTGCTGATTGTGGTAGCTGACTGACTGCTGTCAGACAGCTGCTGTTAGAAATTCTCTGCTTCTAATCACTGGTGTAAAATTAAAATGACATCAAAGTATCTAATGTCATTAATTCTTACAAGAAAGTCTTTTACCCCCATTTAAAATATCTAAAAGTGTAACTGTAGGTACCCATTGTATTTTGGACCTATCCAGAATATAATGAAAATACAAATGAAGCAAGCAGTTGAGCCCAGAAACCAATCATTAAAGTGAGGCCACAGAAGGAGAGAGCTAATTCACATCCCTCACGCGGAACAAGTTAAAATTTGAATTATTTTGTGCGTATACTTTAAAATTTAGCAATGACAAAAACTCTTGACCATCCGTTTTGTAAACATGTAAAGGCTTGGGGAATCTCCCCATTTCATATTCTGCACACAGTTCGTCTCAATTAGTTTTTATTTACTTTCTGTGCTTCTTGCTACAAAATGCAGTTTTCTGCTTTATGCATTCAGCATTGTGTAGCTTCTCTGTCTCGATGGGAGACCACTTGGGATATCACCCGCATGCCTTTCCGCCTTGCTGAAACCATGCTAGCACTCACAAAGCATGACGCGGGCAGCCCCCGACATGACAGACAGGCATGCAGAATGGCAGACAGAGCATGGATGACAGATGAAGTACTATGAGAGACAGACAGGCGGACAGAGGGTAGTGGATCTGTTTTAGGTGAGTTAAAGAAGCTGGAAACAAGCCCATAAAGGGAGTAAGAGTGGTGCAGTTTATGGAAGGGAAACTAAGGGTATCTGAAAAACCTGATTCTTATAGTTGTAAACGCTTTGTGCGCAGCCTAGAATGAGTGTTGGACAGTCCACATTCCTGAACTTCCTTGGGCAAAATACTGAACCCCAAATTGCTCCAACTGAATATGACTGTAACCATGGCAGTCAGATAGTGCCTGAAAACTACAAACTCCAGTATAAGGAATGCATGAAGGCCAAGAAAAACAGTGCTATGGTTCCCAACGTGAATCGTCCAACATCAACTCAAGATGTTCACAAAAAACGAGCCTGTACATCGTTTTTGTGTATTCAGCGTATTCACCCATTTTACAAAGACACACAAGCAATCACATGTGATTTGGCCGAAGATACGAGCCCACTGAACATGATCAATAACGACTTAACATAAGTCTTTTAAATTTCTCTTGCAGCCTAAGTTCACTGACGGTTACAGTGGAAGCAATTTCCAGCAACACAGAGTCAATGGTGAAACTAGATTTTTCTTAATTCGCAGAGTAGTGAATGAAGCAGCTACCAATGAGAACTAAGGATACAGCTGTCATATGAAATGGTGCTAAATAAGGGTTACCTTGGCACCTGAAGCCTTAAATGTTGTTGATTAGTCTTTAAGTGCAGATGGAACCAAGGTGCCAGAAGGAGGTGGCCTACGGTCTGCCCAGTCTGTCCAGACATTGTAAAAGGTTTCAACAGGTGAACCTGCTGAAGGATCACTAATGGTTGCGCTTGCTCACCTGAAGGCTTCTTTATTACTCTCTGCATGGCTACCACCGCCTCACAGTCTCCTCTCTCCTTATGCCAACAAAGTCAGTTTCTACTCCACGGTAAGAAACTGACACTTGTTCTCTACTTAGTCATCTGTATTTTTATTTTTTATTTTTACAATTCAAAAAGATTTCCTGTGTGACTACATAAATGACAATATTAAATAACCAGTCTTACAGTTATTGACCAAAGTCATCATAATGATAATTTCTGTCATAATCTAGCAGCCCTACCTTTAATGCCATGAAATCAGTCTAAATGGAAGAAAGCCAGACCGATACAACTGATGGACTGACTAAAACAGGATGTCAGATGAGACAACCAAAATAACATAACTGAAAGAGACAGACGAGGAAGATACGAGCCTTAGAGGAGACTGCAAATGAGAGAAGGAGCGAGGGAAACAGATGGAGGAGAAAAAATAATTAAAGAAGAGGATAAAGAGAAATGGAGAGTGGAAAATACTAAAAGGAAAAGATGCTGAGAGACACGACAAATCATTACAGCAGACAACCTCATCCTTCATTCTCTGGTGCTCTCTCTTTTTCCCTGACACACACACACACACACACACACACACACACACACACACACACACACACACACACACACACACACACACACACACACACACACACACACACACACACCCCAACTATTCTCTCTAATCTAACTCCTGTGGCAGTGTGAATAGATATGGCTGTTTAGTGCCAGCAGCACAGCTCCTGGTACCTGATGGCAGCAATCTGCTGAGTCAGGAGCTCTGCACTGCGTGTGTGTGTGTCTGTGTGTGTAGGTGTGTGTGTGCGTGTGTGCCTTTGGGAGTGTGTTACGGAGAAACAGAGAGAGTGAAAGTGTTCGCATTTGATTTACTTGAGTGCGTAAATGTGTGTGTAGTCTTCTTCGGGAACGAAGAGCACTGCAAACTCAACACTCCAACTACACACATACACACACACACAGCCACAGGAGCAGGCTGACAGAAGTTCACTATCATTACCATGCCAGCAAGACGTTAGTGGTATTACCATGACAACAAGCTTTCACTGTCATCGCCATGACAGCTGCAGGTCACGACTCCTCGAACTGAAAAGCTTCCTTTTAGCAACAAAGATGCGGATCGCTGTAATTTCTTAACAACTATTCTTAAAACATCATCAATATAAAAAAACCTAAACAAAACAAGATCAGAATTTCCAGCAGGATGGCAATATAGCAACAAATATGACCAATTTAAATGACTGTTTTTGTTCTATAACTATTTAACCCACTACAAATCTCTGTTTGTAGTGATAACTGTCACTAAGGTTCTGTCTTATACATCATATCAAGTGCTATCGAGGAGGCTTCAGCACGAGAACAACCTCAAAACTAGAGTGATGTGCAGTAACAACAAGAACAGGGTTTCCTGCAACAAATGGTAGCACATCCAGACAGCGCTGATCTCAACATGTCTTGAAGGATTACATCAGAGGTCATCAAATGTTTGAAGTCATGCCCCACTTCAGAAAAGTGTTCCAGCCCTACATCACTCCGTTTTTATCATTAATAATGAAAAAGGATCAGCAGTTTAGCAAAAGTATTGCATTTACGGTTTAGGAATTGGAGTCCTTTTTATACACGGCCTCCCATTTTACAGATGCTCAGTAATTTTAAATCTAATTTTAAATACTTGGATGAAATTGTTGTCAATGACTGCCTGAAGTCTAGAGCACGTGGACATCACCAAATGCTGTTTCCTCCCTGCCTGAGATGCTCTGCCAGGCTTTTACTGCAACTGCCTTCAGTTGCTTTGCTTGTTCTCTGCCTTC
The DNA here is from genome assembly GCF_041146795.1 of Maylandia zebra. Lineage (NCBI taxonomy): Eukaryota > Metazoa > Chordata > Actinopteri > Cichliformes > Cichlidae > Maylandia > Maylandia zebra. The sequence continues at coordinate 24,420,032 of NC_135176.1, read as the reverse complement.
AGTTTTGCCTTTAGTAAGTGAAAAGCTGCTCTGTTGGGCTGAGATCAGGTGGCTGACTTGGCCATTGAAGAAAATCCAGTTTCTTTGCCTTGAGAAACTCTCGGGTTGCTTTTGCAGTATGCTTTGAGCCAGTATCCATTTGTACTGTGAAGTGCTGTCTGATTGGTTTTGCAGCCTTTGGGTGAGTACAGAGCAGCCATCCCCATGAAACTACTTAATTGTCAAGCGTTCAATCACCTTTGACCTGCTGGAAATTGGGGGTATGTTTACAAGTTGCTGTAATTCCTCAACAGTTATTGTAATATTTCTATTGACTCCTTGAAATAAAGCTGAAAGTCTACACTTAAGTCTTGTTTGATTTAAATGCCACTGTGGTTGTGTGCCTTTTAAACATAAATAAAATAAAATTTCAGAAGCAGATTTTATTTCTCCGTGACCCATGAAATTGAAGTTATGAGTCTCTCTCCATTTATTTAGACATGGGCTTCAAAATAACTGTCCAAATTCATTCCAAGATGGCTGGCTGGTTGTGGGACTTGAATCTACACGGACTTTGTTTTAATCCAGATTTTTTCCTGGTTGTCCAAGCGCCACCTTCAGTGGCTCTATCCCCCTGCAGTTTTAGAACCACTGGATTATAAGACACAAACATCTGAAACAGACCAAAATGCATCAACAATTCAACCTCCCTGTTTTATACCATCAAAAACTGTACAGGTCTACCCAAGAGAAATGGTACTTTATAAATACGAATATTCATACTGCACAATTTCTACCAATGGCGTCACAAGCTGTGAAGGCCTCAGTCTGGGTCTGGAATAGTTACACTAAGGATCAATCAGCGTATAATAATCTGTGATGCTTCTACCAAGGACTCATTTCCAGGTGAAATTCTAATATTTCCACAACCCACAGAGACAAAAACCCACAATTCTAGATGAAGATAGCAAGTGGGGAACTGTGAGGAGAATACAAATATATAAAGAAATAGACTCCATTTAACCTGGATGTTTCACTAGGACAGTAAATCTCACTGTGAGCAGTTATCTGACCACCACAGCAGGAACAACTCAAGCAGCCTTCTTCATCCTTCCTGCTCTCCATCACAAAGCATCTGCACAAAATGCACCAAGGTCAGTCATCTGTGTAGAGTGGATAGAAAATCGAGCTCCATTTATGTGGATGGTCGGTGTCACAATATCTGGCTGAACTATTATTCCAGTGTTCTTTGCTGTGCATGTGTCAAGTGTGGCCTACTGTGCAAAAATGATGACATGCCATTTCCAAAACTATCCACCCACCACACTCAGGCAGCAAGGGCTTGGATGTAACTGTTATACACTTGAGCTTTCCAAATTGTACTTTTTTTGGGGGGAAAGGGGGGGTGGTGGAAGGATAGAGTACGTGTTGGCGGCATTGGCTGCAGAGCTCGAGTGGGTGAAAGGTAACAGGCTTTTTATATTGGTAAGTTTAGATGGCTGCAATTAGATGAGTGGAGACGCATGCTCACATTTTGTCTCACCCTTACCTCCAGCCATGTCCTCTTCCAGCAGTTGTATCTGAAGGTGGAAGATCTTCTCCTGGAGGTCACAGAGGGTGTGTTTCATTTTCTCCCTCCGTGTCACCATGTAGCACAGGTTGCGCACCTGAAACACAGGAAGAGGAGCAGTAGCTATAACTAGAGGCTTGTGCACGGGCAACATAATTTATCATGATGCAGTGAAAAGATCAGCCAAAAAAACCAAAAACAAGATGACTTGGATGACAAGGAAGTACGAGTGCTCGAGCACAACCTGGCTAATGGCAGCAGACCTGCATGATTGGTGCTACAAATTAATTATTATTTGCACATTATTTTATATAATATTTGTGTTAAGTAAATTGTTTAATAGTGAACTGACTTGTGAACAGTACAAGGAAATGCCAATGAAATTTAAAATAGGCAACACTTTATAATAATGGCATGCTATTAAGCACTAATAAGCTATAAGTGTATTCATATGACAACAGCACCTGCAGAACACATGACAGCCCAAGCATGTCGACATCCTAGACATAGGCATGATTTTGAATATCTGAACAGTCATTAGGTTATTAAAAAAGTCAAATAGCTAAGGTGAATTTTTTATTTTTGTCAAAAATACAAATTTCTTCTTCTTTTTAATGGTTTGGGGCCCACCATTAAACCACAAAATGAAGGAAGAATGAGCCACTAACTAGGACGCATCAGACCAGAAAACCTGTGAGATGTTTCAAATTATTGCTTGAAATACCCCACGACAGCTGGTACAGGCGCTAGCCCCCCATTTCCATTATTATATCACTTTCTTTATAAAGCATTTAAAGAAAAACAGGTCTGACCAAACAACAAAACCAAACCTATAAGACAAAAACAGCCCAGAGAGTAAAAGTTCTAGGGACGCATACAAGCTGTAGAAGGTAATAATGAATGCACATAAAAGAGGAACATAAAATTCATAGTAAACAAATGACACTAAATCGAAAGTCAGGAAATAAAAGAGCGTTTTTAAAAAAGATTTAAAGATGAAGGAGCTCGTCTCATGTGCAATGGCAAAACTTTCCACTGTTTTGGAGCTGCAGCCGCAAATTGTTCCTATTTGCAATACATAAAACCATAAAAACAAAACAAACAAACAAGCAAAAAAAAAAAAAAAAGTTAAATGGATTTGCAAACAAACTGCAAGCCAGTAAAGGGAAGTCAGAATTGAAGTAATGTGCCCTCGCTTGCTTGTGCTAGTTAAAAATCGATTGGTGCTTTTTGCACCAGCTGTAGGCGAGCTATGGAAGCCGGGCTAATCCTAATAAGAAACACAGAGGTTATAAAAAGCGTGTATTAAGTATTAGTTAATGATTTCAGGCTCTTGTTTTATGTGTCAATGTAACCATGTTAGCAGTGCTCTCATCTGGCTTTTGTGCAACAGTTGGTTCATACAGGTAGCTGGTATTATATAACCTTTGTATACTTTATGTTTATGCTTGCTATTAGAACATTGCCACTTATATATATATAAAACAAGCATAAGCTACTTTCATCATTTATACAGACCCTTCTCTTTTTCCAATATTGCGTTATTCTTACAAGCAACAAATGTTAACTAATCAGAGTGATCACAGACCACTGAGACTCTGCAAAAGCGATGATATACAGCTAAGTTATAAGATCTCCATTTCCAAACTCACCAGTGTTTGCTTCTCTACATTACCCAAAGTAAACTCTGAACTGATTTTGACACAACTGGGTCGAGACCACGTCAAAAGAACTGCTATGTTAGTTACAGTAGTTGCGAATATGAGACAAAGCAAAGCAAACATGCGTCAGATGAATGTTATTGTGATTCTACCTGTGCTGTTTGGTCAAGCAACACTTCGAGAAGCAAAAATTAAAGCCAGCAAACGCAACACAATGCAGACAAAACCACCAAACTAGAGGAAAGTCAAATGTACACATTAGAATTACAGCCATCAGATGGACCGAAAATGGCCTCCAGCAAACATTAAAGTTGCTCTGTGAGTATCAATAACTGTCTGTTAGTGTTTCGTGAAACTAAAGAGATTCACATTTCAAAAGAATCATGAGGTTTAAATGATACATGTCATAATATCAGAGGTTTATAGTGCATCCCTCCGCTTCTGACACGGTCACAGAGTCAAAAGGCGGCATCCTGTTTCCTGCCAACAAACTCGATCTTCTTCCACTCGAACCCAAACTCCAGCTGAGCCCTCGTGCTCCTTCATTCTGCCAAATTACTATCATATGGCCCTGCAAGCGGTATATGACCGCATTAGTGTCTGCGCTGAGCTGGAAGATGGATGTGCGAGCATGCATGTTTATGTCATGCGCATATGGATGTTCAAAGAAAATCTGTGGTTGTAAATGCATGTGTTACTGTTTCGTATTGGCAAGACATTAAAAAAAAAGATGAAGAAGAAAGCAAATGAAATAGCTGAGAATTAGACTAACGGGCAGAAAGAGATGGATACATTGAGAAAGACAGGTACATAAATATGATTCAAAGATATAGACATACATAAAAAGCTTTAGTTATTAAATGCTAACCAATAAATCTATCTGCAGATAAAATGATGACAGAGCCTGTGTATGCTCCAGCAGTATGTTTCAAAGGGGAAAAGGAGTAAGATGATGAGAAGAGAAAATGTCCAGCGCATCTGAACAAACATTTGCTCCACAGTCATTTCAGTGAGAGAGCAAAGGCAAATTTCTAGTTATGAACCGAGTTATCCAGCTACAAAGTACTTTACATCTCATTATAGATCACTGGACCCGTGTTCTTACTTTTCCTTCTGAGGCTTTTGATTTAAAAATCCGCCAAACATAAAACAGAAACAAGTGTTTAAATTTTAAGTTGGCTTATCTTTTCTTAAATTCATTTTCTATTGATCTTCATTCTTATCTTGATGCACATTAGTACCAAAACTAGCACGACTGAAAAGTAAAGCCTGTGTGGGTTAACACAATGCCAAGGAGGAAAAACGTCAGCAGTGATTAGAGCAGCCATTGTTGCTCTCCAGGGAAGGGTTACAAGGTCATTTTCAAACAATTCACGGTCCATCATTACCTCTGCCATGGAGGTTATGGTTTTGTTAGCATTTGTGAGCGTGTCTGTGTCATTATTATGTCTGTAAACACGATAACTCGAAAAGTTTGGAATTCTGATCAAACTTTGCAGGGGTGTGGAGTGGGGTCATGTTCACAATCCATTCAAATTCGACTCATTTCCACAGAGGTCTTTAAGGTCAACTTAATGATTTATTGGATGAAAACTGATTTAAAAAAAAACTTAGAAACTATGTGCTACATATTGTCAACATACAGAAAAAACTATATAAAGATTTAAAATATCACATCTGACCTATGACCTCTCCTTCAAGGCCAAAGTGATAATAATGCTATTATGCTAGAGTTACTGCCATTGTTGGTACTGACAACATATAACTATATAGGGAATTATATATGATGATTTTATTGACTTTAAATGTACATTCGAGTACCAGGTTAAAGCTGTTTAAATACAACACAACCACAATTTGAGGAAACAAAATGAATATATACAAAATACAATCCTGCACTCTGAAAAGTAAACACTGCCCAGAGAGTGAGCTGCCTCCTTGGAGGAGGTTTATCCTGCAATGAGAATGCTTATTTGCAAGCGGAAAAAATTCAAGACAGCTTCCAATTATCCAGGAGAAAGCCTCTTCTGTCTAAGAAGAACATGGCATCATGGGTTACGTTCGCAGAGTTGCATCTGGAAAACTGTAAGACTCTGAATAGAATATAGCATTTTATTGACATTATGCATGTACAATGAAATTGTGGAACAATTCCTTGGGATAGACAAGACCAAAGCACAGATGTCTGGCCATAATGCACAGCACCACGTTTGGATAAAACTAAACACAGCATATCAGCACAAACACCTCATACCAGCTGTCAAGCACAATGGTGGAGGGGTGATGATTTGGGCTTATTTTTCAGCCACAGGAGAGACTAATAAGGTCATAAAACAATTACTTAAAGAGGTGGTTTTACAAGCTACTGAGTGATGGGATGTCCTTAGTTTTTCTCATGACTCGTTGCAGTACTTCTTAACTCTGCACATGAGACCCACTCCCGGGTTTGACATTAGAAAGATATGTGCACCCCTGAGTATAACCTAAGTGGTCCGCAGGTGCGCATTCGCTGTCAAAATAAAAGACACGCACCAGATAAGAAGTTGCAACGCGCGTTTGCGTACATATAAAAGGCACTGTTTTTGTCCTGTAGAGTGGGATTTTCACAGCATATTCTGCACCACATCTCTGTGCGTTCATCATTTGTTTGAAGCCAGCTCACCTCCTGCAACCACTTTTCAGAGAATACACGCTTTTTTTGCGGTTCTGAGATTTCTTTGGAGGTGGAGGAACACCAAAGTAATTGCTTAAAGGAGCTTGCTTCTTCAACATCTTTAAAAGTTCTAAACAAATGTCTGTCCTCCTCCAGAAAATCTTATGCACGCAAACGCGCGTTGTAACTTCTTATCTGGTGCGTCTTTTATTTTGACAGCGCATGCACACCTGCTTGTGTGCAGCCCTGGTTATACTTACACTTTATCCCTCAGATAATCTAATATTAATAACGTCCCAATTGGTTTTGCTGCAGCAATTTGTTTTCAGCTAATTCAATTTTTACACTATAAAACAAACAAACCACAACAGCCGGTTATTATCAGCAGCTCATAGTTTAAATCATGATTTTCCACAAGAGCCCCTTCTTCTGAGGATCCAAGTTGAATTTTAAGTAATCAAAGATCAGCTGACTGAATATCAAAGAAAAATCACATCTATTCAATTTAAATTCAAGTTATAGTTTTTCCCTCGTTATAAGCGCCCCATAGTTTGTAAACCACAGCAATGATGGTAATTTAAACCACGATTTCAGAACAGAGAGTAACAGGAAACAATAAGTTAGGCCATAATAAATGTATTTGAACCATATACATTGTGGTTGCATGCATTTACCACGAGACTAACACGGCTGCTGCTCTGTAAACCAAACACCATGTGCCGTGCATACTGTTTAGAGCCGTTTAATGCGCTTATAGATGCTATTCCCTGTTGCTCTGACAGCAGGAATCTCCAGTAAGAACTATTATAGGCGCCGACATCCCTTATGTTATATAAAATGTACCAGTGTTGTGTTGGTTTCCAGTTTTGTTGCGGTATACAGCACAATTGTCATGTGTGCATAGAAAGGGAGAAAAACTAATTGGGTCCAAGCCAGACTACTTGAGTCTCAAACTAACAAGCCAGAAACTGGATCTCTGCCAATTGGCTTTCTCTCACAACGGTGCATCAGTAATCATGGGTCTCTAAGTACATTTATGTGTGTGTGTCAGCATCCTATGTGTGCGTGCGCGTGTGTGTTTGTTCATGAGAGAAAGAAAGTCACAAATGCAGGTATTTAAGAGGCAGCACTACCAATACAGCCAACATGTAACCACACGCAGCAACGTTTTGTACTGGTAGGAACACGAATCCACATCCTGGACTGGAGCTACCTGCACTCACGTGGGTCAGCACAAGACAAAGATGCAGGACAGAGAACGATCTTTGATTGCCATTATCAGTTTACTTGTTTACTTAAACGGGGGCAGCTGTGTGTAGGTGTGTGTTCGTGTGCGCTGGCAGTCCTGCCGGCTGACTGTTTACAGTCTCCGTTGGTCTTGACGGATTCGTCAGCCTGGCCTATCTGACCCATTCCATCCCTGTGTTAGAGCAGTGCGGATAAAAATAGCTGCTCAACTGGGACACAATGTGCAGAGCCTGGCTTTGATTAGGACACTGTGTGTCTGTTTTCAAAAACAACCACCTCTGCCTGCAAACATGACAGGGGAGTGGAGAGCAGGATGAGGGGTGGGGAGGCGGGGTGGGTAAGGAAAGGGGAGAGCATTGACAGATGAGGGGATTTTGGAGTAAAATAACAAATAAGCTGCATCTTGGTGTTTGTTTGCTTGCTTGTTTTGTGCTTTGCTTTACCTCCGCGTGTTAGCGATTTCCTCTAGCCCTCTTCTTCAAACCTTTATATTAAAGCTACCCGTCCAAAGCACTGAGCAGTTTTTCAGCTTTCTTGTTTAAGCAAAGTCATACTGAACCAAACGGAAGCGTTTTCAATAATAACCAGAAGATCACACAATCCATCACAACTCCAGGTTATTGTTATGTGTGAAGCGCAGAAAGAGAGCTATAAGTTTCCTTGTTATTGGTCGGCTCTGTTGCACAGACTGATGAGAAATGAAATCTACTGAGAAGTGAAGGAGGCTGGCAAACAGTCACATCCAGGACTAAATTCATTTATTTCACTAAGGTCTGTCCAGCACGCTAGGAGCTGAGTTATTATAGTTTTGTATTTTGTAATTACTTTTTATATTCTTTTTATTTTACCATGTTTTTTTTAGTATCTTAGGAAATGTTCTTGCTTCCCTTACTCCACTGCCTGCTGGAACCTCCTGCCCTTTACCAACTCTCCCTGCCCCTTTTTTAAATACTGCCCTCAACCTCAAGTCAGTTTTTCCTCCTCCTTAAGTACAAATGTGTCCGTCTCATTCAGACGTGTTGATCCACAGACACAAATCTGACAAGACGTGTAGAGTTAATTTTGTTTGTCAGCACAAACGGTTATGAAATTTGTCTTTGGACTAGCTAACCGCTGGACAAGGACACTTGAAAACCTCAGTCGCATGAGACGGAGACAATGAAAGGAAAGCAGAACAGCTCTCTTGTCAGGATTGAGAAGCTGATGATTTCACTGTTTTTCCTCTCCTGATAAAGAGAGACGTGCGGCTGTTGCAGTTTATAAAAACATCAGTTATCAGGGACGACTGTTTGTCTTTGGATAATCTCGCCAGTGTGAAGCAATAAAACAACATGACCTTTTAAATGCCGCGAGGGTTTCATTTGAAAATGCAGATGGCTTGTGAACGTGTTTATCTACCCGACACATCGGGAAATGACTACAAAGACAATTTCCACAATGATATCCAGGAAAAGAATTTTTAAAAAAAATCACTCACGTCCTCTTTTGGGCGGTTTTAAAAGCCTTTTTTCTTCCCCAGTCAGGAGAGACGTTCTGATTCATCACCATTTGTCATGACAGAGTCAATATGACACATTTTTGGAGACCGGTCGTTCGTTAATTTGTCCACTGAAAATTAAACTTGACAGACAATTAGCTTTCTGGCAGGTACATGGGCCGCGATATGAATAATAAAATAAAAGTGGTACATTTGCTTATCAATGCAACGCCTAACACTTGATTTACAATAACGTTCGATAAATGACAGACAAAATGGACCTTTCGGCTGAAAGCATCCATCTACAACTCCTCGTGCTGGTTCATCCATCCTCCGTCCCTTAATCCCTCGACAGCTAAAGCTACCTCCCTCCTTTGTCATCCATCCATGACACGACAGGCTGGAGATAATCAGCATTACAAGTGTATTAACTCTGCTGAGCAAAGCCACCGCCTCTCCATATCACTCCCTCGCTCTTTAACCTTCACACTGCAAGGCCCTGTCCCCCCCCTCTGTGTGTATCATCACCTTTTCCTGCACTCGCCACACCGCTACTGTCCTGACAACAAATGCACACCCACACAAATGATTGTACACAAACTATATGCACATATACAGTGGGGCAAAAAAGTATTTAGTCAGCCACCGATTGTGCAAGTTCCCCCACCTAAAATGATGACAGAGGTCAGTAATTTGCACCAGAGGTACACTTCAACTGTGAGAGACAGAATGTGAAAAAAAAATCCATGAATCCACATGGTAGGATTTGTAAAGAATTTATTCATAAATCAGGGTGGAAAATAAGTATTTGGTCAATAACAAAAATACAACTCAATACTTTGTAACATAACCTTTGTTGGCAATAACAGAGGTCAAACGTTTACTATAGGTCTTTAGCAGGTTTGCACACACAGTAGCTGGTATTTTGGCCCATTCCTCCATGCAGATCTTCTCGAGAGCAGTGATGTTTTGGGGCTGTCGCCGAGCAACACGGACTTTCAACTCCCGCCACAGATTTTCTATGGGGTTGAGGTCTGGAGACTGGCTAGGCCACTCCAGGACTTTCAAATGCTTCTTACGGAGCCACTCCTTTGTTGCCCGGGCGGTGTGTTTTGGATCATTGTCATGTTGGAAGACCCAGCCTCGTTTCATCTTCAAAGTTCTCACTGATGGAAGGAGGTTTTGGCTCAAAATCTCACGATACATGGCCCCATTCATTCTGTCCTTAACACGGATCAGTCGTCCTGTCCCCTTGGCAGAAAAACAGCCCCATAGCATGATGTTTCCACCCCCATGCTTCACAGTAGGTATGGTGTTCTTGGGATGCAACTCAGTATTCTTCTTCCTCCAAACACGACGAGTTGAGTTTATACCAAAAAGTTCTACTTTGGTTTCATCTGACCACATGACATTCTCCCAATCCTCTGCTGTATCATCCATGTGCTCTCTGGCAAACTTCAGACGGGCCTGGACATGCACTGGCTTCAGCAGCGGAACACGTCTGGCACTGCGGGATTTGATTCCCTGCCGTTGTAGTGTGTTACTGATGGTGACCTTTGTTACTTTGGTCCCAGCTCTCTGCAGGTCATTCACCAGGTCCCCCCGTGTGGTTCTGGGATCTTTGCTCACCGTTCTCATGATCATTTTGACCCCACGGGATGAGATCTTGCGTGGAGCCCCAGATCGAGGGAGATTATCAGTGGTCTTGTATGTCTTCCATTTTCTGATGATTGCTCCCACAGTTGATTTTTTCACACCAAGCTGCTTGCCTATTGTAGATTCACTCTTCCCAGTCTGGTGCAGGTCTACAATACTTTTCCTGGTGTCCTTCGAAAGCTCTTTGGTCTTGGCCATGGCGGAGTTTGGAGTCTGACTGTTTGAGGCTGTGGACAGGTGTCTTTTATACAGATGATGAGTTCAAACAGGTGCCATTCATACAGGTAATGAGTGGGGGACAGAAAAGCTTCTTACAGAAGACGTTACAGGTCTGTGAGAGCCAGAGATTTTCCTTGTTTGAGGTGACCAAATACTTATTTTCCACCCTGATTTACGAATAAATTCTTTACAAATCCTACCATGTGAATTCATGGATTTTTTTTTCACATTCTGTCTCTCACAGTTGAAGTGTACCTCTGGTGCAAATTACTGACCTCTGTCATCATTTTAAGTGGGGGAACTTGCACAATCGGTGGCTGACTAAATACTTTTTTGCCCCACTGTATCACTTGCTGCCTGTTTATGTTCCCTCCTCAAACACACAGACGGTCTGTTATCAACTATTAAATTCATCATGAGTCATCTGGCAGGAGAGCGCCATGCTCGCTCATCCAAATACTGCCCATTTTTAAACACACTTCCACGGGTTGAGAAAACGCTGCAGAACAGTTTGAAATATGGAAATCTTCTGTAGCCTTCTCAAAACTCAAAGCACAACTGCGATCGGCAAACAATACTTCTAAATATTTATTTATTTTGTGCTCGTTGAGATTGAATCTCTTAACAAAAAATAAATAAATATGCTGTAAAATGTAATGTAAATGTAAAATGCATGCTTGCACTTCAAAATGAATGGGTTAAAAATATAATTTGCCATCTACAAAATATAGAAGGCAAAGCTACACACACGTAAAATGACTGTTTTACAGTAAAGCCGGATTACGCTGACACCATCGACGCTGTATACTACTTATCAAAGTCAACAAACAAAGACAACAACTCACCTACAAGGACTCTTTAGAATAATGCACGCCTACGCTCTTATTTAGAATGGAAGTGTGGGCGTCAACAACGTTCCGATAACAAGCATAACAAACATTACACAAGAGCAGCTATGCACCGGGTCTTATGAAAGCCAGATGTACAAGGAATCTACACGATGCGAGAATCGACCCCCGATTAGATTTACAGGCAAAGCGAGAACATCAGCTAAGAGTTGGGAACGGGCTAATGTGCATTTAGACTGACCGTACGGTGCCAGAGCATGTGAAATCGGTCTTACTTAAGGCTAAGTGTGCTTGTGCTTTGGGATTCACACTAATGTATATCCATACATCCTATATTAAAAAACATTAGCCCCCTCTCTTACCAGCAGCCTGTTGATTTTGGCGATCTGCTAGGTTTTGCCAAGTTTTGGTGAGGCTGCCTGCCTGTTTGCAAGTTTAGTGGCCGCACTCTGTGACCCAGCGCTTTCATTTGGTTTTTGATCTCTTTTGCTGTATTTTGAAAATAATGTTAAGTTCTAGGGTCATTATTTAGTTGCCTCGAGTTTAATCTAGTTATGTTTCACTTACGTCTTCTGGTTAGTCTCATGTATTTCAGGTTGTCAAGTTTGTATTGTCATGTCTGTGATACTTTGGTCAATGGACTGAGATCCTTCACAGACATTTCTGGTCAATGGTGTAAGTTTAAGCAACCTAAAGTTCACCATTTCTACTATTAAATACTTAGTGAAACACAAAAGCATACAGTACAAATACAAAAAACCCAACTTCATTATCTATTTTTCAATTTGTACTCATGGTCCTGCAAGTAGTGATTCGGGAGTACAGTGGTTGACACATTCGCCTAACGCGAAAGATCAGTAGTTCGAGAACAGGAGGAGACACAAATCCCTGTGAGGGTTGTGTCATCTGTGCGACATCAACCATACAGATCCATCTGCTGTGGCGACCTCTTGTGAATAAAAAAGCAGCCAAAACAAGCTTTAGTTCATGTCCTTTACGAGTAGCCGGGGAAAGCTGCAGTTTCCAAGGCCGTGATACTTCTCTGTATTTTGGTAAATAAGACTTTGGAATTTTGTTTACAGAAAAGGGAGCTCGTTTAAAACTCCCTCCAAAGTGAAAATTTTGAAAAAACTGGAAATTTTGTCTTGTAACATCAAAAGTGCAAACCTTTATCTCCCTTTTTGTGCAACCGTCTTATTGTTTTTAGGTTTGTGGTTGGCCAACATTGTTATGCAGTTTACAGTTACAGTATATAGTTTAGACAGTTATCTCTACCCCGTTGCTCTGGCATGCTCTTGACATGTTGTTTTTTGGATTTGGATTTGCACGTGGACGGCGATGCTGTGGACGTAGAGCAGTACATTCCACGACAGGGACGAGATACAAGATGTTCCAGATAAAATAAATGAAGGGCAGCACTTAATTATCAAAACTTAATTACTATTATGTATTTATCTATTTGGTATAAAATGTTAAGTTGCAGCCTACCTGCAGGAGGCATTGGCACAGTTTTTAATAACTGTTCAATACTTAAGTAACAGATTACTTTTTTTTGCTGGGGCTCAAATACAAACAAAATATATTTTGAACAGTTTTCTGTATTTTAAAACATTATTTTATAAAAATGTCAAAGTTTTGTCCATTGATCTATAATGAAATATGTATAAAACAGGTTTTAAAAAGTAAAGTTTATTAATGTGTCTGCCTTCTCTTAACTATATGCAATGCTAAGTTTACACTAACGAAAACAAAACCTGAAAATGTTTTATTAGGAAACAGTTCCAGCAGCATCGGTAATGATCTCCTCCTCCAACCTGTACACCTCAACCACCAATTAAAACTACGATATTTAGGGCTTTTTAGTTTTGACATTTCAAATCAGGTTGTCTGATACAGAATATCAAGGTGGGTGGAAGAAAAAAAACAAACAGGAAATGAGTGCCTCCGTTTCCCTCAGTCAGCTGCTGTGTTTAGGTCTGAGGAAGACAGTGTGTATCCATGTGTGTGCTGCCCCCGGGAAAAAGGCAGGACCTATTTAAGTCTGAACTAATTCCCAAAGTGATCTCTGAGATAGAGATAAAAACCCAGGGGGGGGACCAGAGATTGAATGAATGTGCGTGTGTGTGAAAACAGGAACATCCGTCTGTATGTGGGGATGCGTGCGTGTGTGCGCGTCTCTAAGGGTCTGTGACTAAAAATGGATTTCATGGTAACGACTTAAGTAATATGTGACGCACATGTGGCAAATTACTGTGACTAGATACTTACAAAGACAGACAGGGAGGCGGGAATCCAGTACAATCAAAAAGACAAAAAAAGTAAAGAACTGATCCAAGGATAACAACAAAGCTTGTTTTGTTTTTTTCGAGTTTCACAGCTCAGCCAACAACTGATAAAACAAAATTTGAGTGAAACAAAAAAGTCTTAGAAGAAAAGCAGAAATGAGCCAAGAAACAAAGAAGATAACACTTTCTTTCTTTACTTCTCCAACTAACTTCCAGCTCAGATCCATATTGATTTGACCCTCTCAGCTCTCACCATATTGACTAAAAACCTGTGCTGCTTACTAATGAGCGCCATCGACTGCTCACTCACCCTGAAATACACAGACACCACTGTGAGGAAGCAGCCAGCTAAAGATCAGGATTATTGATCTTTAATTGGCCCAATATCACCCCAACCCCAATATGTAGAGCCTGGGTTAATTACTAACAAGACAATCCCAACTGGAATGATTAAAGTGGAGCATGTATTTAAATGTAGACGGCTTGTTTCAGACGGAGCTCTGCTGTGATCGCAAGTGTAAACACGTAATCAATTTGTCACATGTTGCTCAAGTGTGTAGGATAGAGTGCTGGGATTGTGTGTGTGTGCGTGTGTGTGTGTGTGAGGTGATTTACATTGGACAGAGTTCCTGTTCATATCTATTTGAACACTTAATGATGAAGACGATTATTTAAAAACAGATCAAATCACTGGCTTAAAGCAAGCTGCATGCACTTGTGCAACAACCAGCAAAAACGCTGACTTGGTGACTGGCAGGTCTTTGTTAATGTGAAAATCCAGGCAGGGGTCACTTTAGTGATGAATCTTGGAACATAATTATCACCTGAAACTGCAGTTCCCCTTGGATTTACCAAGCTTACCCAGTTTCAGCTCAAGCCTTCGACTTCACCACTGTGTTTGACTCATGTCTCTCACAGACTTGTTTCTGAAACCAGAGAGGCTCTCAAATAGAGCCCTAAAGCTAGATTAAGTCCTTCTCTGAATCCCTGTAGAGCCTGTGGAGCACTGGACGATGCTGTCGTTTGCACTTGTACGTGTGTGTGCTGTTGTGTCAGCATTGCCGTGCCATCGTGAGTCAAACTGAGCTGATCATGTTGGACTTGGAGCTGATAAATATTGAATGACAGCTACTGTTGCTCAAGGCAAGAGAAAAGACGGTGTATACTAATGCTGTACAGGATGCTATAATTGTGTGAGCACGCTCTATTAAAGCAAATGTTTGAGCAGTTTGTTAAGCTGTGTGATAAAACAATACCATAGTCTTCTCAGGAGTGGAGCAATGTTCATAGAGTTACATCTTCATCTCTACAGACCTCAGTTAGCATGTTAAATGTTAACACTCAAGACAGCACAATTAGAAAATGAGTGGACAAGTAGATGCTGTTTGGACAGGTCCCCACCAGAACGCCTCTGCTCTCTAAAAAGAACATGGCTTAGGTTTGCAAAGTCGCGTCTGAAAATACTACAAGACTTCTGACACAAAGTCCTATGGACAAACAACATAAAGTGGCCATAATAAACCAAGCACAGCATATCAGCACAAACAACTCATAAAAACTGTCAGGCGCAGTGGTGGAGAGGAGATTTGCATACATTTTGCAGCCGCACAACCTGAATTTTGCAGACTTCTAGAGTCAAACGCGAGGACATCTGTCTGACAGCTGAAGTCTGGCCGAAACTGGGTTACACAACAGGACAATTGACTTCAAGCACAGCAGCAAATCTACAACCAAGTGGCTGAAAAAGAAAAAGGTGTTGCAATGGCCCAGCTCAAGTCCAGACCTCAACACGACTGAAATCCTGTTGCGGGACCTTAAGAGAGCTGTGCACAAAAACCCCACAAACTTCACTGAACCAAAGCAATGTTGTAAACAAAAAAGTCCCACAAAAAGTGATTGCTGCTAAAGATGCGAGACGCTGAATCATGGTTTATACTGCTGCTAAAACTCTTTTTTTTCTTCTTTTAATGAAGGAATTATCCTTGTGCTATACTGTAACTAACAGACTAATCACAGTTGTTGTAACGTGTGTGTTACAGTAAGCCTAATGCTTCCTGAGTAGATACAGAAGCAGAACAAAAATGAGAGAGAGAACATTTGACTTTCACTGGCCAACTGGCCGGAAGGTGGACTGATTAATAGATTGTAGAATCTGCTTCCTACAGGGAAATAGTAATTTTAAAGCTTTTGAAACAGACAGATCTGGCGAATAACATACATTCTTACAATAATCTAATAACTGATACCAAACATTTTGGTGCTTTTATTTCCACTTGTAGCCAAAGAAAACAGCACTGTGCTGCACGTCACGCCAAAAAATCCCTAAGCAAAATTAAATCTGACTGTTTTATCTACAAAAAAGTTATGCAAGAAAAAGTCTGAAGGAAATAGCAATAACAAAGTGACTTCACTAACTCGGATCTTGAAAAAAGTGCACCGTTAAATGTTCTTCCTCGTGCAGTCCTCACTCAGGAATATTACACACCAGTGAGCTGCACAGTCAGAGCAAAACACCTGAGCACTATGCCATGAATCCTTTTCATGATCCTAGAGGGAAGGCTGAGTAACTCCCACATCTTACATTCTCATCTCTCGAAACATTACAAATTTATGAGTGAAAATAAAAACCTGCCTGAGAGATGCAAACTATACTAACTCTACCTCTGCTGCCTCAGACACAAAGACAAAGTTTAGCTCGCGGTAATATCTCGACCATCAATCACACGTCGAAGCACGCTGGGTAAATTATTCGAATTGTGAGCATCTGAACAAGCACAACAGATCCACAGAAGATTGTAGTCATGCACTGATTCCACACTTCATATATAGACCTGTGGTGAAGAACTAATTATTAATCAGGAATATTGTTTTGCTTCAGCAGGAAGCAGAATGTCAAACCTAACCTGATGTGTGATTTAATGCAGGGTTGCGTTGCTTACTGCTTTCATGCAAATTGTTGAAGCTTTCCTTTATAATAGAACAAACACTGGAGCATTATATCTAACGAGACTGGATTAAATCAGACCACCTTCAAACAGCTACAGCTCACTGACAGCACAGCCCAGCAGTACAGTGCATTATTCCACCTCTTCAGCCTTGGCTTTTCACATAATATTAAAATATTATTACTGTTTATAAAGCAAACAGCGATTTCGGGCTAAATAGATAGACTCAGATCCTCCAGGGCTATTCTGAAAGTTAACCCAGAACTCAGGAGTGCAGAGTTTAGCTTTAAAAATGCATCTGGATCAAACAGGGCTAAAGACTTTTCTAGCATTTGGTCTCTAAAATGTATTTATTATATTTTTCCCCCAGCTTATGCTTTCGGTAACATCTCATGCCATATGGAACATCGCTGTGTTTAACTTGTGCTACAAAAATAATAAACCTGGACTTGCTTTGACTTGCTTTGCCTGACTACAGACTGCATTAAACACTGTGGACTGAATCGCTGCCATAAAGGCAGATCTTGGCAGCAGGAACACAAATATCCTTGCAAATCATTAAAGACCTTCAGATAATATCAGCTACCTGGAGAATAAAGTAGCTCAGTGTGATTGGTACCTTCCCTCTGTGGTGCCATTTAGAGGGTCCTAAAACAGTTAGGGGCTTAATGCCACCCACTGAAACTATCAGAACACGGAGTAATCACAATCTTCACAGCAGGGGCACTCTAGCCAGTGAGCATTATCTTGACTCTTTAACTACTGGTCACGACCTAAAATAGATCATGAACATGTGAGGCGAGTGGGCGCCCACAAGATAAGAGTAGCAATATAAGCCTGAATGCGAGCTCGATATTAAATTTCCATCTCCAGTTCTTCTGCTACTTTTTTCATGCTGCTGAACGTCGACAGTGTTTGTGTTTTTGCTCTGCATCGTCCCAAAGGAAATGCCGTTATTGCAAACTTATGCCTCTGTTTACGTGATTCGTGCTGCTGGAAATATAAAACTAATAACTTCTTATGCACCAGTGCATTTAACCTGAGTAAGAAAAAACATCTGTAGCTTCTTCTCTTTTTGTATATCCCGTCCTGATTCAGAAATGGGTGCTTCCTCTGAGGTTTTGTTTGGCATCTGTGCAGAAACAGCATGTCAGTTTGGGAGTGGACTTGGACAGATTCTCTTTTGAACCAACAGCTGCACTTTACTACAAGTAGAATAGTACAGGGTTGTGCAGAAGGCTTGAGCCACCACTTATTTCTTTATATTTTGGTTCTAAGAAGGCAGACTCCTTTGTAATGTCTTTGGTAATAGTTCTCCAAGCTTTCTGAAGGTCTTTAAAAGTTTCTCTTTGGACATTGACTGCTTTTTCTCTCAGTTTGCAGTCCTTATACCTGACCATTTTCAAAGGAATGCTTTTGTTTGTGCTACTTAAGGCTGACCTATGAATCATTGAAGCATAAAAAAACAATAAAGAACCAATTTTAAATTTCATCTTTAAGCACTTTGTTACCAGCAGCCTGTTAGACAAGCACATAATTTGTTCCCATTTCTTTAGTTAAATCTACAAAAAAGTCAAAGTATATGTTGGCATGGTGCGATCTAAAAGAATTTGTGGAGGGGCTAACAAACTGTGCACATTATCTTAAAGTCCCGTCCTTAAGAAATAAAAAGAAATCCAGCAAAGACAGGATGGACACCAAAAGATTTTGTGGACCTCCTAACCAAGATCCTCAGCTCCAGTGGCACCATTTCTTTTTCCTGAGACCTGAAGCTAAACGAGAGAATAAATCTGGTACTTAGGTTGGTAAAATTTTAAAAGCAGAAGATGGATAGCTGCTGAATAGCACATGAGAGTCTTGAAGGCAAAGGACAGGTAGACATTCATAAAGGCTGACGGGCAACAAAAGAAGAACAAACCAAGAACAGAGAGGGTGTGCAAGAAGGGTGATAAAGAACACAGGCAGAAAAAAATTTAATAAGAAAATAAAGGAAAATGAATGATGTGCAGGAACTTGTTCATCCAGTCATTAAAGAGAAACCTCTATTCAAAGACAAATAGAGGGATGATGGAAAAAAGAATTGAGGGCATTTAAAAAAAGGGATGAGGGTAGCAGGAACAGAAGGGATAGCATAAAGCATGGACAGAGGAGGGAAGGAAGGAGCACAATAAAGGGAACAAAGGATGAAAAGAAGGAAGGAAAGAGGAGAAAGTGGGTCAGACAAGCAGACAGACAGTGGAGGCTGGATTCAGCAGACTGAAGCTTTGTGAAGCCCTCCCTGATGTGCAGTGCACACAGCCGTCAGATACACACACACTATAATCAAGCACACCCCCCAAGTCTATCGCCCCCAAACACTTACACACAAACTACATGATTTATTAGCTCCTGCATATCACTCACTGACACTGAAGCCACACCCATCTGGGATCCATAGCAACATCATTCTCCAATCAGAGTTCAGATATTCGGCTTTTTGGCTCTATGTGTGTGTGTGTGTGTTCCCAACATGCATCTAAACGCGTGCATGAGCCTTAAACTATTTGCTTTCCGCAGGTGTGAAAACTTTCTGTCACTTTTCACAGTTTCACACTCGTCCTCAAACACTTACAGGTATGCATCACAAAGTGCACACATATTGTATTTACCCACACAGACTGCTGGAGGAATATAGGGAGGGAGTCTGGAGCGCTGCCAAAACAATAAACTCTAAATAAACCTTGTGACACAAACGCTCTGCTCCTCTCTCTCCTTTCATTCCTCTACAATCACACACTCCCCTTTTCTTTTTCCATGTGCGCTAATCCTCTCCCTTTTCTGCCTCCTCTTCTTGCGTCTTTCTCAAATCTGCATCCATTGCTCTCCCGTCTCCTCTTGCACTCCTTTTCTCTTTTTCCTCCTTTTCCCCAGCCCCCTCTGTCAGTTTCTCTCTCTCCCCAAGAACTCTTTTACCTTCCTCGTGTCTTTTATCTAACACCCCCCCCACCCCCACCCCCCGTTTCTGCAGAGTCCTCATGCACTGTCCGTGCAGAGATAAAGAGAGGAAAAAAGAGAAAACGAGGGAAGAAAAGAGCGAGGTAGAGAGAGCGAGAGAGAGCAACAAACAGGCCTTCACACACAGAGTTTAATTAAAACTAGAGGAAAGTGTGTACACACCACACCATGTCTAATAGCAAATATTTAAAGATCAAATCCCGGTTATGAAAACCTTATTACTCTAAAGCCCCTCGTCTCCATTGGATTGAGGTTTTATTGGACAAACTGTTTCATGTCAGCAAACAAAACAGGATTTGGGGAGGGATTAAATTGTCTCCAAAATCTCACTTGACAATGTATCCAGACACCATGGATTGGCTGTCTTGCATGCAGCATGCATAAGCCCTGACAGGATTAAAGAAGAGGCTGGTGTGAGCTTTCGGAAATTTTAGTCCTTGCCACAGTTCCTTAAGGAATCCCCTGTTGTGCGCATCATAAATACAGTCTTTCATTTCCAGCCAGCAGCACTTTGTTCACAATTACTAAGTGCTGGAGTCGATGTTTGTCTGAAATTGCCATAAACAGTTCAGGTCACATGGTTCTGTGTTAACTATTTTTGAATCTAATACTAGAGCTGTGTGATTAAAACCATAATCACAAATACTACAGTACGCAAATACACTGGCATTAATTAAACGTTAAATATTTAAATTAAACCAAATTTAATAGAAAAAAAAAAAGGTGGACTTGGACAAAAATACTAGCCCTTTGATAAACTGGTGACCCGTCCATGGTCTCATCCATTGACTGCTGTGATATGCCACGGCCCTACCGCAACCCTGAACTGGATAAGTGGACAAAAATGGATGGAATACGAAAAGATATAATAGATAGTTTTACGGAGTAAAGCATCAGCAAGTCCTTCATATAAATCAACTACATTTACACTGTTTTTTTCTTCCTTTTCTTTGTTAATTCAATCAAAAATGCCCTTTTCCTTTTCCTGAAAGATGTATGAGGGGCAGCAAATAGAAAAACGCTACAAAAGACACAACGCAAGTTGAACGCAACAGAAGTAGGAAAAAACGCACAAATTCTAAAGAAATTGAAAGTTACAGAAACCAAAACATGCAAAGGACTTCACTGAGACGCGCTTAAAAGAGGCTGAAGGTTCATCGGTGCTGTAACAAACATGATTCATATAATCCTGAAGCTATACGTTTGCTATTAGCCGTTTACTGTTAGCTCGTCCCTTCCACAGCTGTTCACTTTACTATCCTCCCAAATACACTTCCATTTTGTTTGGTGATTTTATTTTATTTTATTTTTTACTTTTTTCAGTTTTTGTAGAGTTTTTCTTTTTCTCCTGTGTTTCATACAACATTTTACAATGTGTTATATCATAAGAACTGAATGAAGGCTGAGTCATCACTGCCGACCCTGATTAGGTGACAAACTGCTCTACCTCCTGAGTCACAGCCAGTTGTTTACCAGTGTCAATCTTACTGAGGAACCTGTGTTGCATTTCCCTCTCAACATGCCTGGTCTCTTGTTATAAAAATTGTATTTTGTTTTTTTTAGTACAGTTTGTAGCTTTTAAAGCCCAAAAACATGCTGGATTTGTCTTCTGCTGTTTTGTGTGACTGTCCTGCAGTAAATATCAAACATCCCTTTGTGTTCATCGAGTGCGTGAGCTTGGTGGTGCATTAAGTTTTGTTTTGTGTGATGAGACCTAGATTAGATACAATTATACACATGTGATTAGTCCTTATGAATAGTATCACGGGATGAGAAAAGTTGATTTTCAAATAACTTGACTTTCAGCTATGTACAAACCCAGGGATTTAAGTGGAATTTGTAGGCTCTGTGCCGAAACGTAAATGCATTTTTGCCATGATGTGATCCAATAAACAAGCGAAATGTATTATTATTTGGTCCTCGCCCACTTGGACGTTTGTGATGTACTATGTTTTCTGGTTTTTGGATTCCTGTTTGTTGCAGGACAGACATCCAAAGGCTCTGATATCAGTTTGGTGATATTACATTATTACAGCTCCTGGTTATTTAGAAAGTGGCAGTAAGATTTTCAATACTGTCATGGCATGTTTTTTTTTTTAAACCAAAATGGTTAGGCTGTGTGTTGGCCATGCACTGCAAAAAAAAAAAAAGAAGAAGAAGAGAGAGACCAGAAGGCAGTATGTATGTACTAGTTAACAGTAAGCTGAGTTCATTGAGGTGTAAAAGAAGATGAGAAAGAGTAGCTAACAAAGTCTTTGTGAAATGTGGTTATGCAATAGGCAAGGCAGAGCATGCAAACTTCCTGCAGATAGGCCCTACAAAGGTTCAAACCCAACCCAGTCTTCTTATGGACCAATCAGAGTCAGAATCAACTCTATTAATCTGAACACATACAAGGACCTGGGGCCGGCTATTTCTTTGCTCTCAACGTACGCGTGATTCAGCAGGTATGGTGGATGTCTAAGTACAGACCAGTGAAGCCACAGTATGCCAGGAAAGTATGAAGACGTGAAAAAATAGACACCGCTCAAGCCCACTCTGATATGGAATTACCTCCCGAGAAGTTTCACACTATTTGTCAGGTTGAGTAGAGAGGTTACTCTACACCCACCTCATCTCAGGAGGGGAAGTCAGAGAGGAAGTTATTCAGACTCAAATCACACTTAGCAGCAGGAGAAGGGCTTCACACAGCAAGGAGTAAAGCCTAATTGGCTATGTTTTATTACCCAGCCAGCCAGGGGTAAGTAGAGGCCTGAGGAATGTGTTTGCAGATGCTACAGGGTGCTCAACAGGGAAGCCTTATTCTATAATGGCTTGAGAGGCCGGCTGTGATACAATTATAGCATGAGGGAACGTCATCGAAATTGTTTTCAGAGCTTTAGGGTGAAACGCTGTTTGGGAAGTGATGGATTTTTGGTGCCAACGGGGTGGGCTGAGCTGACGGTAATCTTTGTAACCTCCCAATTAGCTCCACTTTATTGTACTCTGGATTTACAGACTGAGGACAGGCTCCCCTGCTGAAAGAGAGCCAGTAGCTGTGCTGACCATAAAAGCATAATAATCAGGTGATGATATTAAAACTGCTCTTAAACAGGCAGTTAACCCCCCCCCCACATACTTTTCTTGCATCTTATCTCTGCTCTTAGTTTCAAAGACATCGTTAGGATTCTCTTAGTAAATATGAGATACACAAATATACATCTGCCCCTTTTTGTTGCTGTAACTTGCTTTTGTTGGGGGTGATTTAACTATCATGCACAGACAAGTAAAACATCCTCGTCTATTATTCAGTGCATGCAGAATCAGATATACATTCAGGACTAAAAAACATACCAGACTTTAATCTGCAAATCTGTTCATGCGTCACAGGACCAAACCCTTTGCTGCTCTTTTATCATGTTTCTGACAGCTGGAATTTACGATGTTTTGAGTTTATTTGTCTTGCCAAAAGGATTGTTATGATGGCAACCAGATGGGTGGAGCTGAAATCTTGAAGGTGCTAAAGATCAGCGTGAGTTATATCTAACTGCCTGGGTATGGAGCTGTGATAGTGGGGGCTGGGTGGTGCTTGTTATTGTACCTACATGGTTGATGATCAGATAACGGCTGAATTTGTTTATAACTGAGAGAAAGAAAGTTAAACCAGGATGCGGGTGAATTATAAACATCGGTTAACGTATTTTTTTCTCACTTCCAGCTTTCTATTTTTAATCGTGGACTCTACGAGACTGGCTGCGCGTGATTCACAATTCACAGTAATTGTTCTTTTTTGTATATTGGGGGTTTGCGCAGACCCTTAGTTCATCCTCTGTCTGAAACAGTTTTAAACACTTTAAGTGAACTTTCTTCTGATTGGCTGCCCCTCGTAAACACAAAGTTTAAACAGTAGCTGCGTTGTTCTGCTGAGCTAATCACAGATGAACACATTAAGGATACTGTCTTACTTAATCGATGAAAAGATTGGAATCAGCAGGCCACATAATGGCAATTTCTTTTCTTAGATCTAAAATATTATTGGTATAAACAACTGTGAAAATAAAGTGCTCAGTTACTGAAAAAAAGGTCAGATAACTGAGAATGAGTTGCTGTACATTCTAATAGCTGCTTTGATCCTTTGCTCATACCGAGGCTCTTGGCTTGTGGCTGCCTCTGAGCTTTAGATACTTTAGGTTTAGCTATTTTGCTTTAGTTAGCTTGTTTGACATGACCATGTTTAATTGTGTGAGGGTTATTTAAGTGTCTGATTAGGTTTGTTTGTACATACATTTTTATTGTGGTTGCCCTACAGCTTACTTTGATTAACTTTGTCTTCTTAAAATATGGCAAAGAATTTGCTAACAACCACAGCCACATGCTTATTTGCCTGCACCACTGTGTGACTGTGTGTTGTGCATGCATAAAACAGAGAGACTTGTATTCGGACACGTGACCGGGCTGGTCTGGACTGTTGACTGACCAGCCAATGATCACACTGAAAATTTTTCAAATGTGGTCCCTGGTGCATGTCTAATAATTCCTTATGACAGAAAAGAAAACTGTAATAGACCCATTACAATTTGAGTATTTGTTGGGTCTGCACCCACTTTATATGTGTCACACATAAACACATTAAATCATTGAGGACTTGGAGTCCTCAATGATTTAATGCGAAGTAGTCTGTGAAAATATTGTGACACTGACTTAAATGTCAAAGACTTGTGTTAGCGTGCAGCAAGCTGGGTGCATGCTGAGTAGTACTAATGCAGCAACCGTTTAGGTGTAAACCAAAGAGGTAAATTTGTCCCACATACATACCACGGAGCTGAAAATGGAAAACACAGACCTCAGCTCGATTCAGTTGTTTGTTTCAGTACTTGGTTTCATTTCTGTTTTTGCTGAGCCAATAAATGCTTCAGTAAAACTGCCTCGAACATGGAAAGGTCAGTCGTCTCACCGCTTTATCTACAGCAAAAAACACGTACGACTACACAAAAGCTCTGGAAAATATGCAAAGATACAAAAACTAGGCCACTGAAACCACATATATTATTGGTTCAGCACTGATTGAAAAATTCTTGTGAAGAGACACGACACAATGAAAAGAAAATGTTCTTATTGCAAATGCATTAAACCATAAACGCCTGCTTTAGTAACCTTAAAGCACCTCATATTCCAGCCATAAACATCAATTTCCAAGAAACGTCTGGCCAAAGAGGGTTTGTATTAATAAAACTGTTCAGAAAACTGCCAAAATATTCCTGAAGCTTCCACGATAATGTTCCTGAATTATGTTGGCTATGCAATTTAGTCCTTGAATATTTCATCTGGATAGAGAAAGCAGTTAGCTATGATGGGAAACAATAAATGTGCCTGTTATTAGAAAAAGAAAGTTGAATAGCATCTTGTGTTTGATGTGTAAAGCAGTCTGCCTTTGATTATGAGCTGACGATGAATCAAATGAAGTATTAGACTGCAATTAGGCATTTCCCTTAAAAGCCAAATAAAAAATAGCCACATTAAAACTGATTTGTCATCCCAGTGCATTTGTTTTCTGGAAATCAGGCTTAAGACTTTAGAAGCAGTGGTTGCTTTGTGTGAGCTAAAATACACCCTAACATTTACATGAATTGATATTTCTGCCTTTATCAAACAAAAAACTATTGGATTCCTCCTAAATGCTGCAGAAACCTTGCATTGTTTTATTGCAGGTCAATACTCTCCAAAACTGAACCTGATTGGCCACCTCCTGAGCTAATCTATACTAAAAGGAAGCATTCACACTTCAAAGTTTCTCTTCTGTCTTTCTAACATCTGTGATTCAAAACAAAATATGTTTTAAAGGTTAAGGTTTGTGCTTCAAAATGAGAAGGGTTTACCAGAAGGGTAACCTGACTTTATATCTTACAATGTATGCAATTAATGAATAACTATTCCTGTTTTTTCCCTACAAAATACAGGTCTGAAGTTGGAAAGAAACAGACTTATTATGAAATATACATTCACTGGCCATTATGCCTAATTTGCCTATGCCATGGCAGTGACTCAGGGTTCTAGGGATATGGACAAAAGGCAAAAACTTAGACATGAAAGGTGATTTACATGACATTGCTAATGAAGTAGTAGTAGTATATTTGTCATGTTTTTTGCTGGCACTTAGTAAGATTCTGATTAACCCAAAAACCAAGAAGCAGCTTAAAAATCAAAACATCTATACCAGATACAGCTGAGAGAAATGCCTACTGAAAGTCAGTATTAGTGTTGACTACACGGAGAGGCTCTCAGAGGATGCTACTAAATTGGACCTTGGAGGGCGGTGTTTCCCATCAAGTCCTGCAAAGAGAGATTTTATAGTTGAGCTGCAGCAGTGCATTGGCTGGTACCGTCTGAGAGACCATACTGTAAAATATTTAAGGTCCGGGTCAACTGGGGGCCCCCCTTACATCTCCCTCATTACTTATTGACGTGCCCTGAGTGTAACACAGCCAGTGAGCCTGTAGGAGTGTGTTGCGAAAAACGAACATGGTTGACGTGCGCAAACATTCACCACAAAAAGAGTGAACAAAATCTCGAAGACACGAGGAAGAATGTGTAATATACATTTTACAGTCGGTTAAAACGTCCGCAACAATGCTCCAAGTTAAGCTCATGGAAGTGCGTGTGTGTTTTTTCTGCATTACCACAGTGTGCATCGAATTTAACGCATGTTCAAGTTTGCACAAGTGTGTTTTCATGCATGGTCACTGAAAGACACAAAATCGGTATCAAACACATATGCAAGGATGCATTTATTCACACATGTGTGAGGGCACAAACTGACTGTTAGTGCTACATTGTGTGTGTGTGTGTTATGTTCTGTTACTCCTATTGTCTTATCAAAGTGATGTGAATTGAAGGTTTAACTTGCAGTGAATTATTTATCCCTGCAGCAGCTTGGCACCTTCACTGGCCAAGGGTTTGAAAACGTATACACCCCCCAAACACACACACACAGACCTTCATGTATGCATGCACACACAAAGTGCAACATCACACTGCCGTGCAGAATTATACAGCCGGAGCAGCTATAAATATTTATACCTCTCCCGCCTCATATTTATTTCATCCAGCAGAGCTCATATCAGAGGGGCAGCGGGATGGTGAGGATATCCAGAGACAGAGAGAAGAGAGAGAAGAGGAGAAGAGGGGAGAGGAGGAGGTGAGAAGTGGAGTGATGAAGGAGGAAGAGACAGAAAGTTAGACAGGATGTTGAATAGTGAAATTCCTTTACAAATAAGAAGTTTGGTGAAACGAAAAGGGGGGGACATAAGTTCTGTATGGATGAATATATGGAAAAAGTTGGAAGAGTGAATTAATGAAGAGAACAATAAAAAGAAACAGTTACACTGACTGAAACTAGCCAAGTGTTAAGTTAAAGTCAGTTAGAATTGCTATTTCTCAGTTGCAAAACTGAAGCTGGCCATGCCACTTAGCTTGGATAGAAAGCCTGTGCTGGCCAGCCTTCTGCAGTGCCTGGAAAAAATACCGGCCGCTAGGTTGTAGCTGCCAGAGAGGAAATGTCAGGGAAAATATCACAGTGACTCTTAAAAGTCAGAAAGCACTTTGAGTCAGGCAGCAAGCAGATGCTTTGTTTCCCCAAGAGCTGCAGAAAAAGTTTCATGTTGCTCTCTAAGAGTCCCACTTGATTACACGGTGCATATTCCAGCAACACGTACTTATGTGCCTTCCATCAGTGCATCAGAGACGGTATATTTTAAATGAAACCAAACAGTGGATCTCTGCAGCTATTAATGCGCAAAGTAAAAAATGAGTTTTGTATTCGTTATGTGCATTTTAGTTTAAACCATCTTGATGGCTGGCAGTTTGGATTGGATTCAGATTATCTTAGTACCAGTTTATGTACACTCAAGCTTCTAGTCTTAAGAAGAGATGAGGTGAGGGCTACTGGGATTTTTTTCCTCCCATTTTCAGACATACACTCCTCACTATGAACTGTCGCTTCAGGCAATATCTTAAGACTTCACCTTTCATGTATGCAGTTGTAATCCCAAAGCCTTGAAACAGATTGGAGATTACTTGGGCAGCTAGCCCAGGTATATTAATGGAAACCCAAGAATATCTGGCAAGAGCGTTTTTTCTTTTTCTTCATCCATGACAAAACACAATCTACCATTGATTTATTAATGGGCGATGCCCTCCCTCACTCTTATTTTGTTGCCAACCCCAGGTTGAACAGTCCCCAACATCATTCAGCCACCTCTCATTTTGCTGTTGGACAAACTTCAAAGCCGCACTATGGTTGCGCACTGGCAGCTATAGTGCTTTTTCTGCTTTCAGGATCTGCAGTGAGACTGAGAGACACTTTAACCGGGACCTGGATCAAGAAGAGAAATGGTCCATGTGTTGATACACCGAGCTCACTGAGATAAGGTGGAAGAATGGCTGCTGTCACAAACTGTGCTCCAAGACAATGGCGTTAGCAATTAAAGCTGACTGAGGACTACTTTTATATGGTATTAATTCATTCTTTTAAGAAAAAGTCAGTGCACCTCCCTGTATATGTATACACCAGTGCTGTAAGCCCCTCCCCCTTTCATATGGGGGGGTCATATGGGGTCATCTGCTCAACTCTTTAAAAAAAAGGCCAGTATTTGTATAGCGCTTTACTAGTCCCTAAGGACCCCAAAGCGCTTTACACATCCAGTCATCCACCCATTCACGCACACATTCACACACTGGTGGTGGCAAGCTACATTATTATTATTATTATTATTATTATGTAAGAAACACTGCAGTACAACATGTTGCCAGATAACAGTGAGAAAACGACATTTTTCAAAATCTAATGACGATATACAAATATTACACATTTGATAATAATAAATCTGCTTGCGTCTTTGCATTGGGTTTCCCTCACGAACTTCATATTTGTATCACGACGAACCTGCCTGAATCTTTATCTTTTGGTGAAGCCTTGACTGTCCCTTCAGCGCAAGAAGTTCTAGATCTAGGTTTTGTATGTCCAAAGTACGTGTAGGTGGCATAATTAGGTGCTTCTGATCTCTCCTTGTGCTCTGGAAGGCAACTCAGTGACCTTTTGGCACAGAATTATCAAAGGCTAGAGCCAAAGGAGCAGTTCTCTGTAAGCTTTGAAGCCTTGGGGCTGTGTTACACAGTCAAGCTTAGCATGCAGCATTTTAAACAGCGGTGGATCTCAACAGGCGGTTCCTAGCAAAGTGAATGGAGCTTGAGGCTACCTGAAGGTGGAAAGCCTGTTCTTGCTGTCAGCTCATGCAGAATGTTGAGCTGAAGGCAGAACGATGCAGCCCAGACTCTTAAGGAGATTGAAGAAGAAAAGGAATATTTTCAAGATTACACTGAGTTTTAGAAATGATCTGGAGTTTATTTTGAACATTTTAATATCGCAGACTGACCCCTGCCAACAGGTATAAGGTTTGGGTGTGTTTGCTGGAAGCATTTTATCATAATTATCTATCCATCCATCCATTCGCTTCCGCTTATCCTTTTCAGGGTCGCGGGGGGCGCTGGAGCCTATCCCAGCTGTCATAGGGCGAAAGGCGGGGTACACCCTGGACAGGTCGCCAGTCTGTCGCAGGGCTAACACACAGGGACAGACAACCATTCACACTCACATTCACTCGCACATTCACACCTAGTGGCAATTTGGATTATCCAATTAACCTATCCCCACAAGCTGCTTGTCTTTGGACGGTGGGAGGAAGCCGGAGTACCCGGAGAGAACCCACGCAAACACGGGGAGAACATGCAAACTCCACACAGAAAGACCCCGGCCTGATGTTGGAATTGAACTCAGGACCTTCTTGCTGTGAGGCAACAGTGCTAACCACCGTGCCACCGTGCTGCCCCATATAATTATCTATACTCTCTTTTATTTTTCTAATAGATTTCATGAGCCTACTCTTAATTACAGTCAGTCATATATAGTCATTATCATAGTTTCTCCTAAACTTAAGTTTGTTATGATCATAGCAAAGACATTCATGAAAAGCCTGCCTAAAAACAAAGAAAGGACTGGATTAAATTTTTTTTTCTTCTTGAATACACTTGTAATTACTTGCAAATTTAGTGGGAATGTTTCAAGATGAAAGGATTACTCACTCCCACCAGCAATTAAAGCACCTTCAATGTACATGTGAAATGATTTCCAAAAACAAAACACCTTATTAGCAATTATATGTGACTCAGAGACTCATTTTCCAATCAGTAACACAGAGTTTAGAGCAGAGTTTTTCTTCCACTACTAAGAATACATAAATCAGTTGGACAGAGCTTACCTTGGTAGAATTTCTTTTGAATAACAGCTACAAGTCCACCATTATTGGAAAAAGTCAGATTCTACTGTATGAACATACACTCACCTGTCACTTTGGGTACAGCTATTCAACTGCTTGTTAATGCAAATGTTTAATCAGCCAATCACATGTCAGCTACATACGCATTTAGGCATGTAGACTGAGCATCAGAATAAGGAAGAAAGGTGATATAAGTGACTTTAAACGTGGCAGGGTGTTTGTTCCACACGTTTAGGTGTTACAGGAAAATGAAGACAGAGGCCAGCATGCTTTGAGCTGATAGCAACAGTACCTCAAATAATCAATGATTGGAGAAGAGCATGTCTGAGCACACAACATGTTAAACCTTGAAGCAGAGGGGAACACTCCTGTCAGCTAAGAACACAATTTCTTTTACAAAAATTGGACAACAGAAGACTGAAAAGCCTCTTTGGATTTGTCTCAGTTTAATTTAGATGATTGGGTTAGAATTTGCCATAACAGCACGAGAAAGCATGAATCCACAGATGGTGTGGGCAATATTTTGTCGGCATACCAACTGAGATTCATTTAAACACCACAGCCTGCCTAGCCATTGCTGCTGACCATGACCCTTTATGACCCTCTATGACTGCAGTGTACCATCTTCTGATGGCTGTTTCTTGCAGGATAACGCACAATGTCACAAACCTCAGATCATCTCAGACTGATTTCACTGAACATGACAAAGAGGTCACTCTAATCTAATGGCCTCAATCAAATCACCAGATTTCAAACCAATAGAGCATCCCTGGAATGAGGTGGAAAAGGAGATCCACATCATGGACGTGTAGCCGGCAAATCTGCACCAACTGTGATGCTGTCATTGCAATATGGACCAAAATAGCTGAGGGACGTTTTCAGCACCTTTTTGAATCTGTGCCACAAATAAGGCAAAAGGTGGTGTACCTAAAGAAGTGGCCGGTGATTATACAAGTATTAAAAAAAAACTAAATTCTTCAATAGTTGTACCTTAAGCTGAGATTTGACTTTTTTCCAAATTGAAAAGAAGAATTTGAAAACAGTTGTTATTGTCGAATTGTGTTCAGTGAAACTCACACACCACTGAACAAAACACATTCAGAATAGATCAAAGGAAAAAAAAAACCATGTTCATCTTCACTGCAGCCAACGAGGCATCTATTCAAATCTAAACAGAGCGACAGGTTTGTACAGCGCATCTTCACCCTTTAGGAAGATTGCACCTCATGCACTACTTAATAAGCAGGCAATGCCACAATTGTGAAAACATGTCCTACCTTAAATCATAGCTTTCAAATACACAAAGCATAACAAGCAAAACATAATGTTTGATTTAAAATGACAAATGAACCTTGAAGTTTTAAATGTGCTGATGAATCCGCGTGAGGTGTACAGTTAGGTCACAGCTCATCTAATTCGAATCAGCCCAGACTCAGCAAGTGGCGCGCGGTGTTTAAACATCCCTCAAAACTATACATCCTACTCACATTATTCAAGATTTTTTTTTTTCTCTGGAGAATCCATCAGCAAGCAAGAACATGGGCCAAAAATCCTGCAGCAGAAAGGCTGTAAACCACTGAAAGGACCAGACTGCTTCCCTCAGGAGTCTACGTTACTTTGCCTCGCACATTGGGAGTAAGCCAACATTGACTTCCAGGTCTGTACTAAATGTACAAAGGAGACCTGGTTGGCTGGTAAAACACTTACAGTGTCTGCTGAATGTTGAACTTAACAGTAACCGTTGCTGGTGGATAGAAAAGGCCCTTGTCTTCTCCTCTCCTGGTAACTTGAAGCATCTTGGAAACAGACAGCAGCCTAAGAAGAAGGGATTTTGTGCAGAGAGCCAGTATTAGGTTTGGAGCAGAGCTGTGTGTGAGGAGCCAGGCTGATGCTGATCCAACAGGGTGGGTCTGTCTGACTCGGCCCGTCTGGCCTGGAGCGAGAAATCTCCCCCACCCAACCCCCCCTACAGACATGCAGAGCTGTAAAAAATGTGCGTAGGGTGTCGATGCATGTGTGCACATCTCTGCAGGCAAGCGCGCAGGCCAATGAGTGACGTTGCACTGTATGGGTGCCAAGCATGCATAGATTTGTGCACGCGCTACTGTGAGGCATGTCAGTCAGCGTAAGAAGTTGAGTGCATATGCACTGGTGTGAACTGTGTGATTGCAAGAGAAGAGGAAGAGGGCTCACATAGCCAAGTAGTCTGTGTCGCTCTTTCCATTTCTCTGTCCTCGCCCTGACCCTACCTAACATTGCATAACACCAGGGACTTTTTCATGCCAAATGAGTGGCTGGATGTATGATGTTGAAGTGGCTGGGGGATGATTATGGGAGGGTGTGAGAGGTTACAAGTCGGTTACATCAACCACATGAATGCAACAAACTAAAGTCAAATGCCATTTTCAGGATTGGCTAAAAAGAAGAAAATCCATTTTGAAGGGAAGCTACAGGTAGAAGGTCATAAAGTCATAAAGCACTTAAACGGATCAGCCAAAACAACAAAACTACCGGCAGAAAAAGTTAATAACAGTTGATATTTCATTACAAGAGAGGCTGTCAAGAAGTGTGCTAAATAAAGCAGCAAGTGAACAGTCAGATCTTGAAACTGTTGTGTTGAAAGCAGATTAGGACTTGGTCAGAACGGCACGTCTTAGGTGTGTTTCAACAATGGTTAAAGGCTTATGGGTGTGCTTGTGAAGGCCGGCCAGTGTGGTCTGAGCCTACAGAAGAGCAACTGTTGTACAAACCAGGGTAACTGAGTAAATGAGGCTTTATGTGCTCATTTCCTGCCTTTTAAATACTGTTAAAAAGCTGGATACACATTAGACCTTTATCACCCAAGTATCATACAGGCTGTCTGGACTTATTTTGTAACTTTGGCTGTAAAATAACAAAATAATGCATTACAAAATAGCCCACAATGGTTGAGGTGTTGCAGTAATGTGACACTGAGATGATTTTTCTCTCTGTGTTCAGACAGTATTACTTTGTGAACGCTTTGTGCTACCGTCATACACCAAATATCGCCTTAGAGCTCATCTTCTCCTCTTTAAATTTTGTAGAAGGATAACAAACTCCTTCTAAATCATAAGCTTCATACAGCCCACTTTAATCTTTAGTTGGCTGGACCATTGAAGCTACAGGATAAATGTGAAAAATCACATAAAACATTCTGATAGTTCATTGCACAGATTGTCTTGTAATTATAAAACATAAATGTTCTGTAAATTCTCTATGGACTCACTGATAATGGAAAAACAGGAACTTTCCTGTCATTTAATTGTTTGATAGTTAATTGCTTTGGTGTAGTATGAATGGCAATTGGCATAGGCAGTCTTTCTCAATAGGAAAAGCTGTAAAACTTGTGTCCTTCACCTTTTCTCAAGCTGTCCAGTGGGCCAGATTTGAGTCTTCAGTGGGCTGATTCAGGCCCCTGGGGCCTCATGTTTAACACCCCTGCTGTAGCACAAACATTAAGGACTTACAGTAGGGTAAAATGGACCCCCTACCATAATAAAAATACAAAACGAAAAACCCACTGAGCTCAGGTTATGTATAAAATCCTCCTTCACTGCTTATTTAGAGGGGAAATCCCTATTATGCACGTCTATTATGGACAGCCACACTCACCTGCTGTTCAGATGCTCAGCTTATGAGGGGCAGCCAATCAGAAGAAAGTTGGCCTTTGCGGGAAAGGAAGTAAAATGCCTTTGTTTTTACTGGACGAAGTTGCTATTCATCATCCACTACGCTTAAACTCTGAACATGCACAGATATCCCAGTTAGCTTTGTCTTACATGTGTCACAGTCATGACAGTTATCTACCAAGCAATCTAAATGACCTAAAAAGCACATCAAACGTCAAACTATCGTTATCAGATGCCCCACCATCACTTCAAAATCATAAAGGAAATTAACCTGTTTCTTTATGGGGAAAAGTAGGATCCAGGAGTTTTGGAGCTTGAGCAATACATAACACTAAAAAGACTCCTTTTTGTTCAGTTTGATACATTTTTAACACCCACCTTAAGGGCGTAAAAAGTCTGAAGAACAAGCAGAGATTATGCTTCACAAGCATCAAGGAGTAAAAAAATCACTTAATTAAAAAGGAAGCCACAGGTAATCCGAGGGGTCACAACTGTAAAAATAAATAAAGAAAAATTACTCCATAAATAAGGAATTCTTGGATAACTTGAGGCAACTTGAGAATATTAAGAATATTGAAACTATAAAGAAGAAAGATGCTTCTGTGTTTCTGTGGTTCCTTTTAACTGTGGGGAAGAAAAAAGATTAAAAGAAAATCGAGCAATAGGAAGATTTCTCTGGTGGCTCGTGTGGATTTTGCCGTGTGTGGATTGTAAACGTGCGTCAACCCAAGATGAAGAAAATCCAGTAAATCCATACATGTCGATTGCCTGAGAAAAAAAAAACAAAGACACAAGCAGCAAGCCTTTTCTGCCCAGACACTTTTTTTAGTCTTTAGGCTTGGTTTGATGTGTGAAGTTCCTCCCTTTAACCTCTTCCTGCCAATAGTTTCACTCACAGCAGTGCAAATCCAAGTCAGCAGATTAGGGGTTGCGGGCTTGTGTACACATACATTTTCCTCTCATTCTTTATTTTGCTTCCGAACTTCCTCTCTCTCCTCAAACAGAACGAAGCGCCGAGGGGGGTTTGCGGAAAGAAAACAAACTGTGAAACTGTAACCTGTAGCCAAGGAAAACTAGCTGATGGGCTTTCCTCCCTAGTGCCTCGGCACACAGTGTAGCGATACAGTTTACCTGGCAGATACCTGCAGCTGAAGGCTGATGGTGCTGTCACGGCTGCTTTCTGTCCAGGTTTCAATCTCTGCAGCACTGTCCAAACACCTCTGCCTAAATCTGTACTAAATACATACAATATCCCTTCTTCTCATTAATTTCTCTTCATATAACCTCTCTCTACACTCCCTCCTTGTCAGCATTCTGTAGTTTAAAAAAAAGAGAGAAAAATATGATATAAAACATATGTTAGCTACTCATAATGAAAATTTTCCCCTTCTTTAAATGGACTGTTTCATAAGTGTACTGCTGTGTTCTGCTCTGAGGGCCTCCTGGGTGTGGGACTGCTGACCTGCTGAACCAAATGTACTGCCAAGTCGTTACCGTGAGAGAGCGAGGGAGAGCAGAGGGCAGGACACAGAACGGCGGCATGCCATCAGACACCCTGCCAGCCTTGGCTATAGTACCGATGCACTGACTGACCGGTGGGAAAAGACTAACTGCCATTGTTTGACTCGAGTGGTTTTAGAATTGAAAACATGCAGGAAGAACCGAGAAAGGAAAATATATTCTTTCACACCTGCTTTCTCTCCATCATCCCCATTTCCCCAGTGAATCACGTCCCAGTCATTTCCCCTCTCTGGGAATCCTTACAGGTCACCTCACTAAAGTTTTAACTTTTAATTTCCAGTCCTACTCTTTTCTTTTTGCTTCCAGAGCCTGAACCTTCACCTCCCCTTCAATATTCATGAAGCTCTCCCTTCTTTTGCCAGTTTTATTTAATCTCAGTGAGCTCTTCTGAGAAGCCATGCTGAGTAAAATCTATAATTTCTCAGTTCCAGTATCATCATAAATGTATAACTGTGTATATTTTGCAGTTTTACAAAACAAAATACAATCATCGGTCTCAGTTTGGTTGGGAAATTATTCCAGAACTGTGATCAAACCAGGTATGAACGCCACAAACCGAACTTTTCCAGAACTCTTCAGTCTAAACTTCTGATAACGGTTTCTGGCACATTTTGATACTGCAGCTATCATTGCCTTCTATTTCATACTACTGATATAACCCAACACCATTGTTATCTGAGAGGAATGGTATAATGCATGGGTCCCCAATCCCGGTCCACGAGGGCCAGTGTCCCTGCAGGTTTTAGATGTGTCCTTGATCCATCACAGCTGATTTAAATGGATAAATTACCTTCTCAGCATTCTTGAAGTTCTCCAGAGGCCTGGTAATGAACTAATCATGTGATTCAGGTGTGTTGACCCAGTGTAAGATCTAAAACCTGCAGGGACACCGGCCCTCGTGGACTGGGATTGGGGACCCCCGGTATAATGGTTTGGGAATTATGGTTCACTCTCAGTTGCTCAGAACTGGATAAAGAAGATCGATATTACTCTCGTGTCTGTTGGTTAAAGTATGGATCTGGACCCAGGGGGTGTTCAGCTTGTAGTATTGGGCTAGGTCACAGGGGGAAAGCCCGGTTCTATCCAAAGGAAAAATACATGTCAACACCTCTGATACTCTCTAATTAACAATTTATATCTTTTTTCTGTGATTTTCATTAGATGGAAACATCACCTATTTAAATATGTTGCTCAAAGCATCTACCAAACCAGTTTTGGTAGATGCTCGATCTTTTTATATTTTATATTGTGCTTCCAAGCAGCCCAGATGTTCTTATAATTTTTTAAAATGTTTTTTCTTTGGACATTTTCAGTCCAGTTTTCTTTTGTTTGTGTGTTTGCTGAATCACTTAACACAGATCTATGATGAATTAAAACAAAAAAGACACCTAAATATCTGACCCTTCAGTTGATCCATCTACTTTTCAATTAAAGCTCATCAGAAATGGTCTCGGTGGAAGAATGGCAGTCCAGAAGTCTTTCTTAAGGTAGGGAAACAGGGAGAAAAGGCTGATAGATGCCAAATTACACAAGAACTGCTCTGAAAACAGATCTAATGGAGTGATTGGTAACAGCTTCATTTTTCAGTATAATGATCCCAAACGCACTGCAGTAAAAACATACCTGATAGAGAAACAGACACTACAACAGTATTAGTCATGTATTGGCCTCCCCAGAGCCCAAACCTCAACATTATTTAAGGAGTGTGGGATCATCATGACAGAAAACAGAACAAAAGGCAGCCAAAGACCAGCTTTGAATATCTTTCTACAAGCCTGGAGACTTATTCCTTCACACTACTTAAAGAAATGAGAAGAAAGCCTGGCAAAGAGAGTTGAATTCAGGCTGTGCTGAAAAATAAAGGTGGTCATCCCAAATATGGAGTCAAGATCATTAGACTTGCCAAAAATCTAGGCACCAGTTTAGCTCACTGGGATGAGCGGGCAACCACATGCTGTGTGGCAGAGAGTGGCAGGCCCAGTCTCGAGTCCGACCTGCGGCCCTTTGCTGCATGTCTTTCCTTTTCTCTCTTCCTCCGCTTTCCTGTCATTCTTCACTTCTCTATTCAAAAAGGCCAAAAATAAAGTATAATTTAAAAAGAAGAAGAATTGCACAAAATCTACTTCTACGTCATCCTCTACTGCACCTATGCCCAGATTTCTTCTTCTCTTTTTTTTTAAAGGTCGAACACTTACCTAACTTACACTATCCAATCACTGTGTCACACATTGCTTCAACATGTTGCACGCTGATTGGATGCGAGTTGTGGGTGAAGGGAGGGTGTTGGGGCAGCACTCAGGAGAGGAGTACAGAAATGGAGAAAGCTCACAGTGCATTAGGGACAGCACGGTGCAATTCGTTCCATTGGCAGCACTTCAAAGAGGAAGAGGAGGGGGATAATCCACCCCAACATTAGCCCTTGGAATCTTCCACCACCAACATGCACACCCGCACACTCACACACAGACACACATACACACTTGTTCACAAAAGCAGCAGGCTGGAGGCTTTGGTCGTGGGGTCTGATTGGGTTGGGGTCTGGGGATGACGGGATGGAAGGATGGAGAGGATTTTTCAAT
The DNA here is from genome assembly GCF_041146795.1 of Maylandia zebra. Lineage (NCBI taxonomy): Eukaryota > Metazoa > Chordata > Actinopteri > Cichliformes > Cichlidae > Maylandia > Maylandia zebra. The sequence goes on along the minus strand of NC_135176.1, from coordinate 24,382,437 downwards.
TTGCCCGCAAATCAGAGATGATTGCAACACTATCTTCCACACAGACACATACATGCACTTAGAAACACAATGTCATGCACACAACACCTCCACAGAAAAATACCATATGCAACGAAAAAACAAAGCAAAGCAGGTGGACCACTTGAAAAACAGGTCAGCAATGGATGACAGAGCAGATACTTACAGGTGGTGTCGGCGTGAGAGATGGAAAAGTAAAAGGAGGAAGAAAAGTGAAGAAGACGGATGAAGTGAAAGAGAGCTTGTGTATCGACAGCCAGTGGCATCACAGCAGTGAGCTGTCAACACTCACTTGGCCAAAACGTGACCAATTGGAGATCAATCCTCCTCATGGGTGACTTGCCAGCAGCAATTCTAATCAATCCGACTTTCTCCGTTACACACTTGGGCAGTGGTCAAGCAGAACACTGCTAGATTTGGAGCTTGCCAGATTAAACACCTTCAGATCAACCTCACGTCTTGATCTGCAATCGCAGCGCAGCTTTCAGGCTATTAAATGCTGTTTTGAACATGCCTCAACAAAATGATCAGACACATTATTCTGCCTCATTTGCACAAAAACAATTTGAAAATTCAGACTTTGTGCCCCAACAACTCCACGGAAGCTTCTTAAAAACACAATAACATTGAGTTAAAGTCGCTATACTCAGGGTGTCTGTCCTAATATATAAAACAGAGTACTTATGGTGAAGTATGGTCAATAGCTACCAGGAGTTCCAACAATTCAACCAAGGCTACATGAATTTAAGAGTTCAACTACTACAAGTGTTGAACAGCTCCAATACACCTGATTATTAATGGTGCTAAATGGAGGTGAGGTGATGGTGACACATTACTGTAGTTGCATATCAGCATCACTCAGTGTGAGCCTAGTTGAATCATAATAGTGAATAAGATGAAGCAAATAGTGTCAGATATTTGTCTCTAAGAGCTTAAGAAGAGCTTAAAAACAGCAAAGTTATTTTACATAATAAATCAGGAAAATAAATCACAAAATCCCCAAAACCAAAATGTCAGGGATCTAGAAGCTCATCTGTCACCACTCATAGGTTACTACAAAGTTTCCTTGTCATTTATTCGCTGTACTGCACAAACGAATGAGAATTCAAATTAATTGACAGTGACAAATGGGACTTTAACCTTGAGAACAATGTGGTTGAAGACCCATCAGATGATCACTGTGTGTCAGCTTAATTAAATTCTGACCAGTACTGTAAGAGGAGTACGGACAGCCTTGCCAGCACATGAGCCATCAGTCTTTCAGGCGCACGAACTGAAAAAAATAGGGATCAAATACAACTGTCACTTTCCCAGTGTTGCCGTAGCAGCAGCGTCTCAACAGAACGCTGAACGGTGCCGAGCAGAGTGATACCAAAACCTCTCACGGTCTACAGTATGTACAGCATTTTATTTTTACTAAGAGCTGACTTTGGACTCCTGGAGGTTTCTACCTGGAGTTTGTCCTTCCCACTGTCACCAAGTTCTTGCTCATAGGGTTCATCTGGGTTTTTACCTGTATTATCACAGGGTCTTTCCTTCGTAATATAAAGAGCGCTGAGGCATCTGCTGTGGTGACTTGGCGCTTTATATTACATTTAACTACTGATTTTATCTACTGTTCTGATTTTATCTGTTTTGATTTTATATACTGTTGTTTGTTTGTTTGTTTGTTAATTAGTTAGTTAGTTTATTTGCTTGTTTTAATCAATTTTAAATCATGCTTTTTATTTGTTCTTGTTTCTAATGTCTCTGTAAAGCACTTTGAATCACCTTGTTGTTGAATTGTGCTATACAAATAAACTTGCCTTGCCTTGCCTTGCCTTATAAATAAAATCAGTCTCTCTATTATTCCTAATGTTTTTTGTTTGATAAAAGAAGGCATATGGAACATTAAAAATCACAGAAAAATGACCTTTTTATTTGTCTGTGAAGGTTCTCAGTCATCCAGGTCATCGTAGTCAAAGGAGCTTGCAAAGAAAAGCGTCTGGACTTCTTTAAGTTACTTGAAGACGTTTCACTTCTCATCCGAGAAGCTTCTTTAGTTCTAAGGTCAAATGGTGGAGAGTCCCAGATATAAACCTAGTGGGAGTGACCCCCCACAGAGGGACAAAAGGACCCCTTGATGATCCTCTAATCGCCTGAGCCAAGGTGTGAAACTGGGTCTGGGTCCCAATCAGCCAGGGGTTCAGGTGAGCTCATTGTGAAACCTGGCCCCACCCTATCATGCGAATTCCTGAGGTCAGATGGCCCAGGATGTGAGTGGGTGTTAAGGCGTATGGGGGGCGTCCCTCTGCGGGGTGATACTCCCACTAGGTTTATATCTGGGACTTTCCACCAGTTGACCTTAGAACTGAAGAAGCTTCTCGGATGAGAGGTGAAACATCTTCAAGCAACTTAAAGAAGTCCAAACGCTTTTCTTTGCAAGCTCCTTTGACGACCTTTTTATTTACATTTCTGTATTAAGTGAAAGCCAAATGATGTTCCCCATAAATCTGCAATATTTGGATGTAATATTCAAGCTAAATCCAACATGTGTTCATGGATTGCTTTAAATCCACCACGTGTTTGCATTTTTCACAAATAGGACGCAGTTGCCTCGAACACTGAGGTACACGTAGGCACCATCTTTACATACTCTGAGTAAATAAGCTGTTTCAACTGTTATTTCCTACTGACTGCTTCGCTGTTTTGTGACAGAATGAAGAGAGTTAACTTTTGAAAGCTGAAGTGGTATGGTTCACTTCTACAACACACACACACACACACATCAATAATGGGTGGTCAGGAGGGAGAAGAGTTATGGAGTCCATGGACACACTGACTGGTTGAGAGGTTAGAAAACTGCAACAATCAATAAACCCTGACCACCAGAGACCACTGCGGTGTGGCTACAGTTACACAATTCTCTACACATCTGTAGAGTGGTCTTCCAATCACAGAAAATAGTGTACATCGACAGTGATTTGCACAGCTACAGAATATCTAAGTATAGCAAGGGCTTTCGGTTATTTGGCTCACCCAAATAAAAAGTGACCTACATAAAAAAGTTCAGCCCACTGTTTAGAAATGACAACCTGGCTCTGTGGGAAGTGATTTGTGATTCCATTATTTTAAGTTAAGAGGTGGAGGAATTATCATCTAAAAGCCAAATTAACACCGTGGGACGCTGGACAAAGCACGCTGATCCCGTGGTCTAATCAGCACTGAACTTAAGTCCACTGGTCTTACCAGCTGAGGCTAAATGAGAAAAACTAAGGAGCAATTAACAAAAAAAAAAATCTCCAATTATCTCTTGTGTTTGTATTTGAACTCTTTTAGTTTTGTACAGAAAGGTCATTTGGTTAATATGGAGCCACCTAATTACCAAAAGGTTTTCTTACTATGAACGAAATTAAATCAACCAAGCTGAACAAAACCAAGGCACCTTAGACTCTGCTGACAGAAATATCCAGGGGTTAAGAATCTCTCTGCAGTGAACATTTTTGGTAATTTATTACGTGAAGGTAAGCAGATATAATAAGATTTTTTTTCATTGTGGGAATGATATAAACAGTTGTCTAAATGTAAAAAAAAAAAACAGAGGACTCCTGCCGCATGTCCTTAGCGAACCGCATTTACGTGTATCCCCCTAAATTTTGGCCGCAGTAGATGTTTGGCTGCTCGCTGTAATTTAGATCCTGTATAGTTTGCAGGGTCAGAAAGAGGTTTTGAGAGCACTGCAGCCGCAGCAGAGAATGCCAATGTACTAACAGAGCTCTGGAGTGAGGTTTTGAAGATGGGCACAACTAATTCAAGAAACCAGGCAAAAGAATGAAAATATTAGTGCGTATTCTGCAGCCAAATGCAAGCTCTGATACTGAAATCAGCAGGGGAATATTTCAGCATTCAGAAATAACCTCAACTCTTAGCAGCTACAGTTACAAACTACAAGCTGCAAAGATTTCATGTAGATAATGATAAGTTTTGTGTTTTATTTAAATGTTAAGGAACATTGTGTCGGGCAGGGCAAAAAAAAAAAACTTCCATAACTTCCTTTCTCCATAAATAGATCAACAAGTTTCTCATTGCACCAAGATACTGCTAACCCTCCAAAATGTGATCAATCCAGTTACAACAGCTACTACGAATGCAACACAACATGCAGCACGAATCTCAACTACCCTTTGAAATTTCTTCACCTGAGAGATGGGCCAGGCTTCCATTAGATCTTTCAATTTTCTCATCCACAGACACCTTTAATTAGAGTTAGCAGTTAAAGCTTCAAAAGCCTCCCTAAACTTCTGCTTCCACAACCACAGAAGCCGGAAAAGTATTCTTCGCCGGGTTTAAAGCCTCCAGTACAATTAATGCCCATTAGCTCGCTCTTACATTAGGACACTTGGTCTACCTGAACTCATCAACAATCAAGGTGTAGATGTAGCACACTCCCAAAAATCACACCATGCGTTCAGTTCTAAAAATTGACAGTATCATGAAATTTACCATATTTGATTACTGATGTCATTTGGGCCAAGCTAGAAACCATCTGAGGTGCCTCAGTAAAAGTAGGGAGTCGCTGCGGAGCACCTTTTCTGGTATCCACCAACAAACTCCAGATCAAAGCCTTTCTCTCCATGGCACGGCAGCTGCACAAGCATTACCATCTCTTTCTCTGGGGAATAACAAACTGTTTCCAAGCAGGGGGCTCAGGAGCATCACAAAACGAACCCACAGGCTCTCAGAGAAATGAAAACGAAAAACGTCTGAACCAATTTCCACTATAGAGCTGACTTTCCACTTCCCGAGGGACTTTACAGTATGTACTGTATGCTATTCCTGTGCTCCGGGTCACTTGAGACTGAATTTTCTGTGAAGTTTTTTTTCTCCAAGTCAGAAGAGTGGGAGAGACACGGCAAACAAATAAACAAACAAACAAATCTGAGGAAATTCCGAGAGTGCCTCGCTGACTTTTTACATGAAGTAACTAATCTGTCACAATGATCACAGATCATAGAAAAAACAAATGAATTCTCCACAGTTGGTGAATTTTCACTTACATTTCCAACACTTGGCTATCAGTCAGTCACTCATTATATCCCTGAGTCATTTCATTACCCCGTCATCCTTTGAGCCATTCATTCATTTAACATCAATATTCATGAGAGCAAAAATCAACTTCATATGATACTGTCAATGATCTTTTTAATTAACATTCGGAAAAATGTAAATTAACTCGGAAATTATATCAGCGATACAGGGATGGATCAAGCACCGAGCACGAATATTCGCACATGTTCGAAACACACACACACACACCGAACACACACGAACAGAAAGAAATGATCCCAGAATAAAGCACTCTGCAAAGAAACAAGTTTTCTTTGGCTTCATACCAAACAAACATCGAAACAACGTCTGCATCTGATTGTCCAACTCACTCTTTCCAGGTCTTGTCGGAGGTGTGTGAAGAGTTTGAGGCGTCTGTAGAGGACGTCCTGCTCCTGTTGGGCCAGGTTGTCCACCTCGTCTCTCTTTAAGGTCACCAGAGGTCGATTAAAGTTGGCCTTCCTCTTCAGCTTCCAGAACTGATATAAGTAGTCCACCTTAAAACGTAGACACACATTTACCTGTTACGCTATCATAATGTTCGCATCGCTGCCATGTTTGATTTCAATTCAAGTCAAAGATGGCAGCGAGAAATTTCATGGAGTTAAAAATCAGTGCGAGCATCTGGTCAATGAAGGTGCTGTGTGCGCAGGTCACATGGAAGGCCACTGTACTGTGCTTTCAGACTATTTCCTTTTTTTGTTGTTTTTAATTGTGAATTAGAGGCACTGAAGCATTATAATGTGAAATTCTAGAGCACATTTTTGCAGGAGATTTATTTCAAAAAGTCATCCAGCTTTGGAAACTTTATAGTCATATTAAACTTCAATAATTTTCTCAAATTAAGGATCAAATACTTGGATATTCTTTGTTATTTTAAAGTCAAAGAAAAACTTTACAAAGGTCTCACAAAATTACAAAATACACATATAGTCACATAGAGAAGAAAGGACTCTCTACTGTCCTGTGAAAAACTAGGTGCACCATTACAGCCTCAATACTGTAGGAATTTTTTTAATTAAATAGCCACCAGGTGCTGCTAATCAAATACACCTGATAAACTGATCATCACCAAGTGTGAGCAATGCTATAAACACTGAAGTTTTGGTAGTTTGCTGGTCAGGAATGGGGATCCTCACAAAATCAGCCCAAAGCATATCTTAAGTTTGCAAAATTGCATCTGAAAAACACCAGAAGACGTCTGGAACAATGTCCTTAGGACAGATGAGACCAAAGTAGAGATGTTTGTCCATGATGTATAACGCAAACACAAACACCAACTGTCAGGCATGGTGGTGGTGGGGTGATGATTCGGGCTTGTTCTGCAGCCATTCAGTTGACCAGAAACTCCTCTGTACACCAAAGTAGGGCTGTGCGATATGACCAAAATCTCATATCCCGATATAAGAATTCTATCGTCCCGATAACGATATAAATCACAAAAATTTAACATTTTCTGTAAATTCTGTGAATCTCGGGCAGCTCGACTTGCGTGAAGTGTTTCCAACTGCGCGTCCTTTACCCGGAGTCGAGTGTTTTAACCGATGCATGAAACTATACATTTTTAGACTTAAGTTGTAACGGCCGAGAAATTTCATGGAGTTTCTTTGTATTTATTACACGGCGTGCTGCGGGGAAAAGCCTGTTCTAACGTTTGAGTCTAAGGTTTATTTCTTAGCACCTGGCGGCTCTTTTTTCTTCTCATCCGTAAAAAATCTGCTCTTTCATGTGATTCAGTTTATTTTGAAAAGTCTCAACAGGATCTTGAGCTTTATTGTGAAAGGTTTATGTGGAACATAAACAAGCGGACGATGAAAAAATATTGCCGTAAACAGTTTATTTTGCGACACCACGAAACAAACGATAGCGTAAAATGAAACGACAGATGTTTTTATATCGTCATCCGATATATATCGTTATATCGAACAGCTCTACACCAAAGTACTTTAGAGTAAAGTGTGAGTCCATCTGTCTGACAGCTAAAGCATTGCTGAAATTCTGTCATGTAACAAGTAAATGAACTTAAGCACAGCAGCAAACCTACAACTGTCTGAAAATAAGAAGAATCACCGTGTTGCAATGACCCTAACCTGATTGAAATGCTGTGGTGGGACCTTAAGAGAGGTGTGCACACATGGAGTGTGAACTGTTTTTAAAGAAATGTGGGCCAAAATTCCTCCACAACAGTTTGAGAGGCTGATAAAGTCATACAGAAAATAATTACTTGAAGTTACTGACGCTAAAAGTTGTTCGACCTCACCGAGTTTTTCACAGGGCTGTATAGAGTCCTGTGACAACTTCATTTTTCCCATGATTGTAGACGTGACATTTTTCTTTTGTTAAAAATCCCCATTCATATTCACATTTGAAGGATCAACCTTTTACACCAATGAAAATAAAACAGGACTGCACACATTAAAGAAGTGCAGCACTACGAAAAACGTTTCACTCGTGATCTGAGTAAGCAATGACTCTTCAAAGTCTGGGTATTTGACAACATGGCTACAATCGCAAGTATTTCATTAGTGTATCCAACTACAATGAATACCTCTATTAGATCATACACTGCAGACAAGACACAAAGCACACTGAGGCACTGTGGTGTAATGTGGTTGCCCCAACCTTGCCAAGAAAAGTGAAGCGGTTCTTTGACAACACAACAATATTTTCTCATAGATTTGTGACCTTAACCAGACAATACCTGAGTTTTTTCCTCTCTCTCTCAGCTCTATTATATTTTTAAAACCCAAAATGGCCCTGAAGTGTTGACTCAGTATCAAAAATTCTTTTTATAAAAAAGAACTCTTTCAAATCCATGGTTTAGCTTTCCTAGTAAAAAAAAATTAAAAATAAAACACTTTCCAGCAGCAGCGTCCATGTTTGGAAAGCAGAACAGAGCATGGTCTAAACAAATACCTGTAACTCATCATGCGGTCTACGAATACCTATGAATGGGGAACACTTGAGCCAGTGTGCTAAATCGAGGCAAGTACATGATTAGTCTTCTCATATTTCTATAATTTTATACTCTTAACACAAACACATTTTTCCGACTAGGCAATGTTCTCCCAGATTTCATCAATCAATAGGAGCCTTCAGCTTTTTGTTCTTTGGACAGAAACGGCACTTCCTAACAGCTTCATGCTTCGGTGAATCGGGCGTTCTGAAATGCTCTGCTGCACGTCGCTGCTGTACTGAGCAGTCACAGTATCTGCATACTTGCTCCCTCTTAGCAGGAACAAGTGCTGCTATTATGAGCTCTCTCATCAGTGAGTTTTTTCAGCCACTCATCTTGTTGACCATGTCTGTGCACTTCGTGCCTATACCTGAGTCACTACCTAGAAGAGCAGGTATTTTTTGATACACATACAGGCGTACCTATCCTATCGCAACGAGTGTTTAACCTCATTTCTTATAACTTAATGAGAAGCTGTAGGGTCCTAGCTTAACACACCTGGGAGACGGGTAGCCCCAGGTTTTCGGCAACCTCCCTGGGTTCCACGAGTCGGTAAAACTCATCCTCCAGCTCCTGAAGCTTCTGCTTCCTCTGGCTCACTTTTTCTCTCTCCAGTTGGTCGCGCTCAGCCCGCTCCGACGCCGACACTGAAACCAGGTGCGATACCGACCTCTGCGCCGGATCGCTGCTGCCATTTGTCTCGTTTTGCTGGTCCTGCCAAAGCTCGGAGGTGAGACCGGGGGCGGCCCACTCGGGTCTGGCTCCACCGTGTGCTCCGTTGGCGGTGGAAGCGGTGACGTGATTGCCGTTGCTCATTCCGCTTGAGCTGAAGGTGCTGTTGGTGTTTGTACTGGTGTTGCTGTGCTCCAGGCAGAAGGACTTGAAGCGCACCTCGTCGTTCTCGGCCAAGATGGTCTTCATCTCCAGGCCGTGATCGAAGGCGCAGGTCACATGGAAGGCCACAATACAGGAGGGCATGGAGCACTGGGAGCAGGGACAGAGAGGGAATTGAGTTAAGGGACACAGAAATAAAAAAAAATGTCTTCATGTTCTCAGACATTTTGTCAAACCTGTTTGTTTTAAGCTGTCATTTTCGGTTCATTTATTGCGTTATCAAGGTTCCAGAACAAGTGCAGCAAAGCAGAAAGACAGACCAAGTCACAACAAACACAGCTTTCCCATTTCTGCTGACATTCTGGTAACTTGGGATATGTTTCAATATGTGTGTGAGTGCATGTTTCTCAGTGCTATCCATTACAGGTCATACTAAGAGCTGACCTCCCACTGAGTCCCTCCAGGCATGCTACGATTTTGTGTGTGTGTGTGTGTGAGAAAGCGAGAACCCTTGTGACTGTACTGGTGTCACTGCTGCATGCACATTTTTTTAGTATGTGTGAGTGTGTGTGTAGATCTGCACTTATCAAAGTAGTTCAGGATTCGGCAGGAGGCTCGTTGGTGACTCTCTGCACTGCAGTGCATGATAAAAAAAAACCCTCACTGATCCGACCGACTCAACCATCTGGAAAACAACTTTTCTACAAATGTCTCTCTCCCTTTATTTCTCTTATCCTTATTTGGCTTTTATGCTTCATAAAAACTTTCTAAAAAGCTTTAAAAAGTTTTAATTGGAACTACTTCCTACCAAAGAAACAGTCCAGTCCTAACTGGCGTTGGGCTTTTCGGCATTTCCAAATGTGGTTTGTACGATGAGGCAAAAAAGGAGACATAACTAGCTAGCATATTCTTTTTTGCTTGAACTTCGGGTTGGCTTTGGACTGTGCTGCGGTCTTCTCTACTGTCACACTAAAGTAGGTCATCATCAGCCCGAACACCAATCTATCACTACAACCTTCAGCAGCACATGGAAAAGTGTGCGACTGTAATCTCAGGTATGCTGAGAGATCCAGATGAACCCACTCTCATTTCATCTTTTATGGACTTAATATTAGAGCCTATTTGTGTGTGGGAGGATTAACAGAGATATCCTGCATTAAACTTACATGATTTGTGAAACAGCATGTGAATCCATGTGAAACCGCAAACTGACTAATGGAGACCTCCTATGTGTGTTATTCCCCAATGTGGATAATGATGATAGACTCCTTGCTTTAATTGGCTCAATATGTCAAGTTGTACAGTCACTGTTATATATTTTAGTCTTTTGAGCACGACAAGCTTGGTTTTTATTGAAAACTGCCTGCAAATACCACATTTTCACCAGTTCTTTCCCTAACGTTACCAGATACATTATCAGAGAGATTATGAGGGAGATTTACCACTCAAACAAACCCCGTTAGAAATCTATAGGGAAGTGCTATAACAGCAAATATGAACACTACTGATTGCAAACAGTCAATCAACAGCAAAATGAGAAAACATAAACCTACTGTGTTATTGTGCTAATGCAGATGAACCCTAGAAGTTCAAAAGGTGTGGCAGCCTGTACACTGGGGGAAATACAGTGAAGTGAAAAAGTGTTTGCCCCCTTCCCGATTTCTTAAAACACAAGTTAATTACAGTTTATAAATGAATTATTATTATTACAATGATAAACGCCTTCATTTAGAAAATGCATTTTGTGTTTACTTGTGTTTTCTCTAATATTATATTTGTCTGATGATCTGAAACATTTAAGTGTGACACGTATACAAAAACTAAAAATAAATCAGGGGACAAACACTTTTTCAAACCACTGTAAGTATCTGATCCCCTGCTAAAATTTTTAAGTTTGCCAAGAAACACCACTGTTAACAGCATTGGTAATGTACATGCCTGCCTAAGTTTGCCACTGAAAATCTAAATGATTCAGAGAAAGTGCAGGAGAAAGTGTTGTGGTCAGATGAAAGTAAAATCGAGCTTTCTGGCATCAACTCAACCTGCCATGTTTGGAAAAAGAGAAATTCGAAGTATGACAAAAAGAACACTATCCTCACAGGTGTTTTTCTGCTAAGGGTACAGGATGACTTCACCACATTAAAGGGCCAATGGATGCGGTCATGTCCTACTAAATGTTGGACGAGAACGTCCCTCCCCAAGTCAAAACACTTAGTATACCAATTATTTCCCCCACTGTATATCTACTCATTATCGTGGTAAAGATGCAAGCGTGCCTAGTGTTGTTTCTCGGCTTATGTATGATGTGGCACAGCAGAACACTTGTGCTATGGTGAAGAAAGTCCATAAACACCTAAACAGTTGGAAACACTGATATAGCATATATTGCGTAACTTTGTGCATAGCATACACGCCTTTTGTAGATGACAAAAAAAAGAAACCTTATTTTAGGGTAAAATCACCAAACTATTTCATTGTTTATCAGATTAGACAGTTTTATATTCTGGTAACCACTGGAATTCACGTTATATCTCTCCCCGTTTATTTGACTCGGGGCTTTATGATAACTGATAATTGCCCATCTTAGTTACAAATGGAGTAAGCGTTTACCACAGCTGCCACTTTGTTACCAAGATGGTTGTTGAGTGGCAAATTTTCTCCTAAAACTTTGACAATGTATCCAAGATATTGTGTCCAATAGATAACAACATTCTACCCATAAAGTTTATTTCACAGCACTTGTTTAAGTCCCACTTCATATTGTGCATATATTTTATATGAATTTTACCTTTATTGACGAAAAACAAATGATTTCCATATTTTTTTCCACTATGGGACTGTATCAGGTCTGATATAGCGATCACGTTTATGAAATCTGTTTTTGATGTGCAGCAGTCTGAAATGACTGCATATGCACAAGCATAAGCATGTGAACATTCTGCAGTATTACCATTTTGTCTTCTTGGCAACACCTGCTAGATTTGACCATATATATATATTTTTAATATCCATATTTTCTTTCCATGACCTGATTATCTTGACTCATCAGGCTTAACTCAATCCATCCATTTTGTGTCAAAGAAGAGTGAAGTGGCACATCATTGTATGCGATCAACAAACACAGCCTGGGTTAACAAAGACAGTGGATAACTATCCATTATTTTTAACTGGGGTTTTAGGTGTTTTTCAAGCTAGCTAATGCAAAGAAACCTTGGCTCTAATGGATTTTGCACAGCCCTCAAATCATTATGACAGTTTGGTTGGCTTTTCAGTGTACATTCTCGTGTTTAAAGAGTTTAATTTGTCCTTTATTGTTTTTTAAGGTAAAACTAAATGGCTTTTCTCTGTCATAAGAAGCTTTGACCAATGAGTTAGCTGCCAGATGTGGGTTTAGAAGGCAGCTGTTTTCCTCCACCCCATCGGAGTGGAGCTGCAACCACGTTTTCTCCTCCCCTTCAGGTCACCTGCTGATCATCAGAGCAATCAACTGCTGAACAAAAAGACCAGCGCAGCAATCCACACTCCGCCAGATTATGAGCTCACCCGACGTGGTGAAGAGGCTAATCTTGTTTTTATTTGCTTTTTCTTATGATCTGTTTCTCATGTAATTCCGTGCCTTTTCTCCTCGTCTCCACTAAGCCAGCCAGCCCCGGATCTCACATCCATGTGCAACCACTCACCTCTCACGAATGCCACTTCTTCTGCTGCTACTTGAGATCATTACTCACCTGCTGGATCACCGCTGCCACTCTTCGGAGCCTTCCCACGCTCCACCCTTCACCACCTTCCTTGCGGGCTCAAAACCTCTCCCTTTTGGCACCCTCCCCTGGCCCGACTACCTCGGATTTCAAGTAAGGTTTTCTCACAATAATCCTCTGGACAACATTGCCTAACTCACCTCCTCCTCCTCCTTCTCTGCACTGTCTAACTTGTCCTCTTGTCTCACAGATCTTACCCTCGCTACCTGCCTTCGCTCCTCATGCCTGCCTCTCTCTCCTGTTAATTGCATTCATATGTTCAGCTGAGCTCAGCCTTGTATTTAAATAAAGTTTGTTTCTATGTTTACGTTTCTTTAAAGTGAGTAAGAGCTCATTTAAGTTAGTTCATGTGCAATGTCTCTAAGCGAATAAAGAATCTCAAAATGCACTCTACTTCTCTCCGTCTTGCCCGGGTCCCGCACTTGAGTCCTACACTCACTGTTTACTAAAGCTTGACAGTTTCACCTGATGCACAGATAAATCACCAAGAAAATAAAGCCAGTGATGAAGAAACAGAAGGTGTGATCCAATAATCACATGCTTAGCCTGTGTAAGACACCCCAATAAATACAACATCCTGATAAAACGTGGAGTTACGGTCAAAGGTCTCCACTGTAAACCCATTTTTTTTATTACCAACCAAATGTCAGATTGAGACCACTGCAGCTGCTCTCACTTTTTCGGTGGCAAAAGGTTGAACACAGCGTGGAGTTGGCTAAATGTGTTGTTTGGTATGAGCCAAGTCATCGGAGGAAAAAAAAAAAAGAAAAAGAAAAAAATACTCATCTGGCCTTTTCGACTGCACCTGCTCTGTTCTGGCAGGGATTCATTAATAATGTTTTTATCAGTGCCCACACTGCTGCCGACTACTTCTGTTTGTGAAGAAAACATGTTTCTCTAAAATAATCTTTGCAAGACTTAACTGAGAAAACCCCCCCGACATTATTCAGACTGAGGTTTGTTCATACTTTACTCTGGAACATTTTTTAACTTGTGTATCAACTTGCGATTTATCAACATTTCCTTGACCTGAAAAATTCTGGATTTGTTTCCTCTCTTTTTTTGTTGCACATGTATTTGGTACAAACCAACCAGAAAAATCAATGAAGCAACTTTCCATCTTTTTCATCTTTAGGTTTAGCCGATTTTCTATCACTCTCCATAATTAATTTTAAACAAATCTATCCATTCGTTATATTACCACAAATTCAATTCGGGGTCATGCAGGCACTGGAGCTTATAGACTTACATTGGACCCTTAGCAAATTTAGAGTCACCAATTAACCTAACATGCAATCCTTTGCATCGTGGAAGGAAGCAGGAGTACCCAGAGGGAGCATAAACAGGCAAACTCCACAGAGAAAGGCTGTGAGGCGGCAGTGCTAACCACTGCACCATTTTCCCACCCAAAAACCAGAAAGGGGCAGAGATTAGAGAGAAGCTTGGACCTACAGTAACTAATCAGTGTGATCACTTGAGAGATCTCAAGCATCTTCCTTATATGTCAATCAATCGTCAATATAGTCAATTGTATCAATAACAATACTAGTATTGTAGCGCGATAGGATCAATAGTTTGTTCCTATCCTCCAAGTTCAGAAAGTAGCCCGCTGAATCGTGTTAAATTGTTTTCTTTTTTGAAAATGAAAAAATATACCTCAAACATGCACTATGAAAACTGTCATAACCCTTTTGTGTTTCCCAATACATCTATTTTATTTTTGACCTAAAGCAAATTTAAACAACAGAAGTTGATCCAAAGTGCTTTAGAGCAGGCAAATTTCCTCCAAAAAGCCCAGTTTCAAAATACATAAAAGGTTGATTGGTGTGCTTTGTAACCGTGGAAAGTAAAAAAAACTGTGATTTAAGGGTCACATCTCTTAAATCTCTACTACATAAGTTGCTTTTATAAGTTGAAAGTATAAGTATTGTTCTTCGCAATACTAGCCCTGTATTTACTTGGTATCCCTTCAATAACAAAATGTGCAGCACTGCACAGGACTAGACTTTAAAACAAAGTTCTGTATGTTTAAACAGAATTCAGCTCCAATCCTATGATATTCCAACATCTGAGCTGCTGGATGTCCACCGCTTGATATGGGAATAACCAGAGTCATAATAAAGCAAATTAAATTCTTACGACATATTTTCAAGACCTTTTTCTATTCACTTAATCCATCTAGCACACTTAGAGCTACAACAATCTCATTATTAAAAGCTGTACACAGAATCTCTTTTACATATACAGTACAGGTGGCACTGGTTGACCTTCTAGTGCACAGATCTTCAGTAGAATACTAATTAAGAGACTCTTAACTCAGAACGTCCTGGCTAATGGTTGTTAGATATGTATACTTTGTTATGAGCGCTTGAGATGCTTGTTAGTAGCTCAGCATGAAAAGAGACAGGACAAGGTGTCATTAGACGAAGGCTTCAAAAAGTGGATTTCACTGTTGGAAGTGGTGCCGAAGTGAAGAACACTCAAGGCTGAAGCTGTCTGAC